>NC_065528.1:14025698-14087576 GCF_006386435.1 Epinephelus moara
AAATAAGTCCTGCAGAGTTACAGAGGACCTGGAGAATGTTTTAGGATAGTAATAACATTATATAAGATAATCATATTACAAAGTTAATATAAGATAATAACATTAAAGACAAAATTAAATTGCAATACTTTTTCAAAACTTGATGATTTTACCTTTCTGTACAGTTTGTATACAAATTCATTTCAATTTACAATGTTCAAAATTTACCCCCCCCCCCCATAGTTTCCCAAAATCCTGTGGGAAACACTGAATATTATTATTACATTTTTAATATATCAATTATTTGTATCTTCACTTTGAGAGGGTGTTGGAGGACCTGTCTTCATGTGGGAGTGAACAGTGGTGTGTACGTATGTTTTACTGTAAAATGCAAGACATACATTTTCTTATTATGGTGCTAGTTATATGTTATGTTATGTTTGTTATTCTATGAATATGCTAAACTAATAAACGGAATGAATAAACACATAATTCCTAAATGTTTCTGGTGATCTTGATCAGTTTCATCTCTATAAATATGCAGATTTATCGCAATAGAAATTAGGCTAACAGTCAATAATGTCTAGTTGTAGCATATTTTTTCTGTCTCACAAAATATGCCCATGCTGGACTAGCTTCTAAAAACATTTAATATACTGCAGATGATGCTAATGGGAAAGTTTTTTCTGCAGAACATTATGATGTCACAGTGAAGTTGACCTTTGACCTTCTGGATGTAAATTGTCTCTTCATCTTTTTATCCTACTAGACATTTGTGTGAAATTTTGTCAGAATTAGCACATGAATTCTTGAGTTATCACCAACGTCGTGTTTTGTGAGGTCACAGTGACCTTTGACACCCTAACTCTGATCAGTTCCCTCAAGGCATTCCTGAGATGTGTACACGCAAATGGAACAGATGAACAGACAACTTGAATGATATTGTCTTCAACACAATGTCTATTCACGTGCAGTTTTGTCAGAATTTTTTTCAGCTTTACTCCAACTTTTTTCAACTCACTACAACTTACTTTTTAGATGCACAAAAGCAAGCAAAATGCATCTCCAGCATCACAGACACTCTGAATAAATCATCGCCAGCTATGGCAGTGCTGATCCCAGATCTGATCAAAGTGTCTACGTTGCTGTCAAACCATGCTTCCTCCTCCCTGGGGGAAACCTACACCAGTACAGTTCTCTACCATCATGGCCCTGCCTCTGACACATCACCCCTGACAGCTGTCAATCACAGCTACAGGAAGTGAAATCTGACACCAGATGGGCAGGAAACACACATACATGCTCCGTCATGATCATTTGCGTTTTCAATCTCCCTCTGCGAGAGTCAATTAAAGGCTAAAAAGCGACAAATTGGGACAAAAGTTAGACAGACAATTGGTGAGACAGCATCTTTAACCGATATGACAACTCTGTAATTATGTCAAACGCCTGTTCTCTCCCACACACACACAAACTGGAAGACACACCTCTGTGCGTTTTGCTCATCAGGGAGAGCCACACGATAACAGCAGGATGGGGATGGTAACCATGGCAACTACCGACAGCCAATTGGGGCCACTTGACTGACAGCTGTGCGTTATTTCCCCCCCCTCCGACTCGACGAACAGGGATTCCATCAGTGCTGTGATATTCGTGGTGCTCACCTTTTCACCTCTCTCTGCAGTCTTCCTCTCCTTTCACCCCCATCTCACTTTTGCCAGCCTCCTGATCTCTTTTGCTCTTACCCCTCTCTACTTCACCCATTTTCCTCTTCTCCACTCCTGTTTTTAAAATGAATGAAAGCATCTACTGCACCTTTTGGACTGGTTTGAGAGGCCACATCCCTGACAGTGTGCAACAGCAAAACCCCTCGGGACCCTCACAACCCTCTCCCACACCTCAGAAATAAATTGGGTTTTAGCCTGCTAGAGGAGAGGAGAGGAGAGGAGAGGAGAGGAGAGGAGAGGAGATAAAGAAAGGGGACGGAAATGAAGGAGAATGGAAGAAGAGAACTACACAGAGGACAGAGTTGAGGGACAGAAGCAGTACAGGTGTTGAGTGAAAGAGATGCACACTGAGGAAGAGGATGCAGGCAGTCTGATTAGCCGAGCCAAACTGCGTCTCTACAGAGGAAGCTTTTCTGTGTGTGTGTGTGTTTCAGACTGAGTCTTAAGCTGTTCTATTTCTGTCGTTATGGACTCTATTTGGAGTCCAGCCTTGACTACGGGCAGAGAGAAAAGTTGAGAGTGTGAAAGAGGAGGGGGGGTTTACTCGCTACAAAACATGGTGGCACCGAGTATAGCAGCTGAGGCTCACAACAGTTATATTCTAGGTTATACACTGAGCTAGATTTACTGTTGTGGTAGCCTCCGCCGCAGCTCAGGCTCAGCGCCAGGGTTTACATTTTGGATGGGCCAAAGCCTTTTTGGCTGAGTCTTTTAGTTACAGAAGTTAATACTGTTTGCCTTCCTTTGACAGTTTCCAACTGGTGGTCTCGCTACAGACAGAAAATGATTGATATCATGCTGTGGAAGGCGACTCGCGCGTCTGTTTGATTATGACACGTTTTAAATCTTTTACTAAAACATTTTTAGTGCCAGGATTGCTAATTATCTACTCACAACAGTTTTTATTTATTACAAGCGATACCCGCCGGTATATTGCCCAAGTCGTGCGAAAATGAAAAACAGTGGGCTATTCTATCTATCATGTTTATTTTGAGCTGTGGATTGTGTAGACCAATGCATCCATTTATTTAAAACAGTGACATTTAAATTCTGTTTGAGGAAATACCCTCTAGTTTATATGATGTGGCTGGATTATTATTCCTTGAAGTTGACTGCAGGCAGTCTAGATCAACTACTGAGTTGTCTACTAGTCTCAACAGAATGCACAAAAGACCTGGATTATTCAACATCACTTACTACTAAGTTGCATTAACTCCTTCTCTCCTGACTCTCCTTCTACACTTTATGAATTAAATGAATTGAATTTCCTCAATAATGTTTGAAAAAACAGTATTTCAGTTTTATTTTTTAGGCAGCTTAGACGCTTCACAGCAGGTGGAACCACTTTGCACAGGTCAAAAAGTTATTTTCTGATTAAATGCTTTGGGGCATGTAAGCGCACATCTTATCGAATCACTGTAATTGGTGACCGTAAAAACAGTTAAGGTGGAATCACTAATCAGAACAATTTCAAACAGGTTGAAATAATATTTTCTACATTACACACCCATTCACACAATAAACAAATTATTTTCGTATTTATTTACAATTTTCATAGACACATTGACTAATTTTTTTTCTTTGACTTTTAGTAGTTTCAATAATCTCACAACCAACTCAAAAAACAGGACAACTGTACAACCTCCACAGCGTGATGTCACAACTTAACAGGCCTGGGCCAACATAAAATGACCTGTTGTGATTCGTCAAAAGTCCAAACATGATAGTAGTGTCTGTCTTTTACTTTTTTAGAGAGGGAAACCGTTCTGTTTGCTTGCTTTTGTCTTTTTTGTCTATATATGTTCATTTTAACAATTAAAAAATAAAAGTAAACAAAATATATGTTCTCCCATTCATTTAGGATGGGTCAATTGTACATGTAAGAGGTCCCAGACTCATTAGGCCCACCCACAGCTAATATAATTAATCATTACTTTAAAGGGCAGCCTGCAAAGCTCTAAATTGATAAGTCAATATTTGTTGTATTCTTCAGTTGTTCAACTTGTTTCAAACAGATAGCATCTTTTCCTAAATATATCATTATGAAAATAATGTGGGTTGCACAGGGTAGAGGCCACAGTAAAATCAGACTATCACCTGCTTTACGGCAGGAAACGCTTCATGTATTGCGAAATTGGTCAGGGACTGGAGCGAGTCCTTATGAGGAGTTGGGCATGAGATAGCTGAGTCACGAGCACAATGGCAGACGGACAAAGTTTGGAGACAAGTGAAAAATGGCCTAGCAAAAGAAAACGAGCTCCTCTGTCTGAGGAGGCAAAGAAGAGCAAAAAGGAGAGTGATAAAAGAAGAGGAAAAACAAGAGTAAACCTCAGTCAGGCGTTCAAGAGATGGAGGGAGCTCCGTGACCAAAGAGGCTTCAAAACCGATGTCCAAAACCACACACCTTCTCATTCTACATATAGAGGTATACCGGTGGCTTTACAGCCTACATTTTATTGATTATCTCTGATCCCCACGGTCAACTTGGTCGTTGCGACAGTGCGACGCAACACCACTGACGCGAGGTGGCGTCAAGCTAAAAGAAAAACAAATCCTATCTGTTGCCTCTTTAACTCTCTGTCTTTGAATAAATGTATAAAATGAGTACATGTGACATTTTCGTTCACATCATGTTTTTGATTTACTCTGTGGTTACGGTGGAAAGCACTCAATTTCTGTACATTTGAGGTCCTTCCACTATTTCTAATTTATAAAACTTTTAACATATTCTCCCCTACATCTCCTCTACACAAAACCTTTAACTGCGCTACATTAATTTTACAGCCTTTTAAGGTTGTTATTATTAAATTTGAGACCAGTTGTTCCCAACCTCTTCACCTTGTGACCTCTTAGAACAAAACATTGCCTGGTTGGGGCCTCTTTTAACCTTTCAGATGTCTCTGAGTTGTAAACAATTTCACTACAGAGTGATTTGCCCTTTAAACCTCCAAAATGGCTTCATTTAAATAACTGAGGCCAAAAGTTGCCCAATTATCCAATATTTAACAGAAGAGGAAAGCTTAGAGAAAAGAACAAAAGAGATATACAATTAGAATTTTTTCCGTCCTTCCCACTCATCAGATTTATCTTGCGACCACTGTACTTTTACTTAAGCAAAGGATTGGCAAAAGCCCAACACAGTCACCTGAAATGACCTATAGTTTGTATAAGTATGCTTTTGAATGCTTTACAATACCATTACAAAAATTTATCATTGATTTCGATATGTTGCAATCATCAGTTATGGGTTAATAGCTTCATAAATTAAGCTACATTTTGGCTGCTGCACATTGTTTACAGAAGAAGAGCCCCCTAAAGGACACTTCATCATCATAATTAAACCAGTTATCCTGATCTGTGCCATCAACTGACATTTATTCTCATGGCTGGTTTTCATCCAAAGATTTAATCAGATCTTTTTGATGACACAGAGATGCATCACTCTGGTATGGTATGTCTCATCATTTAGTCCTCATATAGCTGTTTGCTACCTGGAACTTGCTGCTCTTAAGCCTTTTACATGCTGTGCTGTCTTTTCCAAACGTTTCCTCTGCTACACCTCTGCGCCCTTAAACCACCTCTGTCCTGACTTGAGCTTTACACACGCCTTGAGTTATTCTCCACTACTATTACATCATTACCCTCTTTATTATTACAGTAATCTTTATTTCCAAGTCTACTTGTCTCCTGTTCTGTCTTCTCCTCAGGGGAAAAGGGGTTTTCTCAGTGAGAGCCAAGAGCATTAATTCCTGCTCTATCTTCTGTTTGACTTCTTCTTCTTCCCCTCCTCATTCTCCCTTTCTCTCTCTCTTTCTATCCGGCTGTCTCTCTCTCTTTCTCTCAGTTTGACCGTGACCTCAATAGGATCTGTGGAGACTACACCACCTCACTGAACTAGATACATTTACACACATGTAGATACACACAGAGAACCACATGGAGCAACCTGTGCACGCTCTAGTGATTTTCCAGTTCAGCTACCCTGGATGTCCACCACGTCACACACATACACACACACACGTTATTGCTTAAATATTGCTTCACGATACCAGGTAGGTCATCTGGATCTAATAAACCTAGGGTGTGTGTACTCAATGAACCCACACATGGAAAAAAACAACAATGCTGAAGATAACGCAGGGTAGAAAATAAGGAGACTATTTTTGCTGTGATGACTAATATAAAATTAGAGTCCATGTGCGACTTCAAACACCAGCACAAGAAAGAAGGAGAACGTCACGCTGAGAGGGATGCAATTCACCCTTGCAATTCCCTACACAATTAACTGGAAACATTCAGTGCATTGCTAGAGAATGGAAATCCAATACTTATTTTCAAACACTAATATTTCCTTATGTGACAAAGTTAAATCCATGAGACACATCAGACAAATATAAAACTAGAGACCTTGTGGAAACATTGCTGACATTCAATTTCTTTGAGTCGCTTTTTCATATATTAAAACCCTTCCACCACCACTTAGTACACAATCAAACCTGCTGCGGCTGCTATGAATAGACGAGTTGCAATTCGAGTTGGAAAATCAATTAACATCTTGAAAGATTTAAAGCCGTCACAATGGAAAATAATCTGCAGACATAGCAGACAGTCAGTGGTCTGTGGACATCAAAATACAGCCAGAAACAAAATTTCCCGATACTGTATGTACCTTAATTCAATGCCCAGTAAAAGGACACTAGAGAAAACAAAGCCTGATAGCATACAAATACTGGATGCTTGCTCCTATTCAGCAGGACTTGCCAGCTGAGTGAAAGTCATAAGGACGTCAGTTGCACAAAGGTAAAGGAAGACACTGAGTAGTACAGAAAGATCACATATCTGACTTGAGACAGCAATGGAATCAAGATTTCACCTACGGCAATGAACTAATGAAGGACTGAGAACTGCTTCAAAGTGGAAACAGACACGTTTTTTTGGGCTTAATTTATAGTTGATTGCAAATTGTAGAGGGTATACGATGACACCATCTGCGTTGAGATTGGTTACATTGGACTTGCTTCCACTGTAAAATTCTGTCTGCCACTGGGGATGATCTCCCAAGGAAATGAAGGCTTTTATGGCACAAAGGAAGTGCGTCAACCACTGCACAAACCAAAACAGGAAGCGTTTGTTTTCCCTGGTAGTTAGTCCCCAGTTACCAAGAGTATCAAGAGCCAATTTTACACTGCCTGTTCAGGAAATGTCCGCCTTGCCTTTCTATATAAAAGGTTTGATTGCACAATGGAAGGGACAGGGTCTTCTCGCCTTTAAGCCAGCAAAAGAGGTAATAAAAGAGCAGAAATGTTGTCTGGGTAAAAGCCTCAGCCCTGCAACGTTTAAAAGACGTGCTATGTGGCCAACCAACTGCCAGGAGATATTAAAAGCAGATGATAGCAGTTAGCAGCTAACTCAAAAGACAAAAACAGCAGCTGAAAATGTCTGCAAATCGGAAAGACAATACGAGCTTCCAGGATGTCGACATGCTATCTGAACTCAAACAATAAAGAAAGAGACGTCACAGCTGCCCTATTGCGCAATGTTTCTGTAGAAAGGGCTAATGTAAGTTCTTTGCGGTTACTATCCCCAAAAGCAGAAGTGGTATACCATGTTTTTCACCATTTTTGTTGGAATACATTTTCTTCACAGACATCACTGCCATTATATTTATTTTTATCTTATTCCAGGAAGCATTATTAATTGAGACCACTGTGGTCTTTTTATGTATACATATGAATGTTCTCTTTCCTGAGTGTGCCAGTGTGGCTCATGCAATCACACTGGCTGAGATCTTCACCTTACAAAAGAGGCCTGATTCATAACACATCTATATTATATATATTATATATATAGACTCAAGTCCAATCTCAGCCTAGCAGCAGCAGTGGAACACAGAGCAAACACTTGCTCATTACACTGGAGACTTCAGTTTCATTGCCCTACCTCCCAGTTTTGACTATCACAGTCTTTCCTTTTGCTATTTAGCCTAAGTGCCAGTGTGACAATTATCTTAATTTTGCTCTTAATTTATCCTTAGGGGTTTCCCCCAATAGTTAAAAACAAAACATCCTGAATTGAGTGCTTTCAAAATAAAATATGACTCATTTCTCAGGAAGAAAAAGAAAAACCCTGAGAGACGTTTCTCCCAGACTGGCCAATCCACAAAACCACAACGAGCTGAATGAGGTTAAAAGCTGCAGACTGAGGGGGCCCGGCAGTACAAGAAACCCTTTCGCCTCACTGGGAGTTCACTCATTAAATGTTAATACCAACAATATTGTTAAATGGAGCTTTAAGGGCTTGTTTCGGAGGTCTCACACACCTCATATATAATGCAAAGACTGTACGGGCCAAATTATAAACTAGGTTTAGAGAAGAGAAAGGTCGTGATGTTTTTCTCTTATCTTAAAAAAAAATAATTTTTACACCCACACTGATGATATCTTGAAATTTTCTGGACATCATGTCCTCACAAGTGTTTTTCACTTGGGATGTGAGATGTGCTGTTGTTATCACACCCATACTGTATCGGTGTGCATTTACATTTAGATAGAGCTTCTATTCTCTTTTCGGTATCACATCACATCACATCCACCAATGCAGGACTCTTCTCTGGGTGTGTGTGTGGACGTGCTTAGCAACAGACCAGGAATATTCTTGGAAACATGTGGAGCGAGAGGAGACGACTGGGCATGCTCAGATGTTCTCAACAGGTCGCTGAGCACAATGCTACAGGTACCTCTTCTGTCTCTCGTGTTCTTCCTCTTATTTCCTCTCCATCACTTCTTTCCCTTTGCATTCTTTACTGATCTATCCAATTTGCCAGTGATGACACACACATGAAGAAAAGCACATGCTTGCACAATTCCCCCCCAATCGCTGTCTCTTACACACACACACACACACACACTGAAGGGAAGCATCAGCAGCTTGTATTCTCTCTCTGCTTCTCTAAGAGGGCTGTCCTAATTCTTCTTGACAAGGGCTGGGAGAGCCAAGAGAACATCTCAGCGCACATACACACACACACACACACACTGAAATATGCCACGCCACTATCCATTTACACACAGACATGTGCAACAACATACACATCAGTCATAGACAACACACAGCCACGCATCTATGCTACTGGCATTTTACCTTAATTGCCTTTGTCACCGCTTTCAGTGCAGTTTAGTCCAACTGGTCTATAGCTTCCACCATCTACACACGTCACTGGGCTTCGTATGCCTGTACCTACTCAATACAGACAAAGGCCGAATGTCTCAGCTGCTTTCTATGCAGAATGACACAAACTGAGGGTGGGATAATGACAAAAAGATGTAATTTGCTTGATATGCTCAGTCATACAGTTTATTCTTGTACTACAATGTCAGCGTCAGCACGAGTATTTGTCAAGAAGCCAAACTGTGTGTGCCTATGTGAAGTGTGTTATGTCCGTACGAGTGGTTTGTGATTGTGTCTGCACGTCTGCCTGTATGAACAGTGTTACAGAATGACGAATAGTGTGTAAGCATGCGTTTATGTCTGTCTAAGTGTTTCGATGAGGCTGCCCAGAGCGACCATAGGCGACAACAGGGTGAGAGGAAAAGGGAGGGAGGTATTTCTTTCCGACTCCCCTCCGTATCTATTCTATTCTCCGTTACATGTTGCCTTTATACGATGTTTTTAACAGGACGCCGAGTGTGTGTATGGGCATGTGAGAAAAATACCGAGACATGCTTGGATGTGCAGGCCGAGGCCAGGGGCTTCTACGTGCGAGAGAGAGGGAGGCAGACAGAGGGGGAGGCAACATCCCTGGAGGAATTCAAACAGCCTCTGTGCTATGTGACCGGGATGGAGATGACTTCATTATACCAGCCAGTTCCTCTCCCTCCCCTCAGTTTCTGTCTCTCTCTGGCTCTAAATAGGTCTGTGAGGGTGATTTACTGTAAGTCAAGGAATCTTACTTGTCAAATAGTTTAAATCTGTGTCCGGTGTTCAAGAGTTCGGTGTGTAGCGTTACGCTTGGCCTTTCTTTTGTGAATCCGCAGCGGAAAAATCCTAATCAGATGTTGCCAATTTCTATCCAGATATCACACCAAAAATGTCAAAAAAAATCTAGCTGGGCTGTGAGATTTTAAAGGAGATGTTTTGATTTGTTTTATTATGACTTTATGTCCCACAAGAGGCAATCTACATCAGAGTGAAAATAAAATGTCAGAGCATCAAATGTGATCGTATTTTATGTGTGCCGCTTGTGCTGAAAATGTCATCAGCTGTTTGACTGACAGGAGGCACAGCAGCACAAATATCTGTGACTTACTGTGTGTGCGTGCGTGAGTGTTTAAATGCTTTTAATTGCGTGTGTGCGTCTACTGTGTGTATTATGTATGTGCCTGTACGTGTCAGCCTGTATGCAGTCCTTCAGCTAAATTGCTCCCTAAGGCTTTCTGCTCTACATCTCAGTGGTTATTGATGGATTCATTTGCAATTAGCACTTTAGCACGTTTTCTGATGGTCCACTGAGCAGAGTTTTTAACGCCTGTTTGACACAGAGGTCAGCAGGTCACAATGCTCAATTATTCCCTACGAATATTCACAAGAAGGGTCTAGAAGAACATCTTCAAACACAGTACAATACACATGAATACATGGCAGTGATGGGATTCGTTTTGATTAATGTCCTGAGCAATCTGCAAAAATGTAATGAGAAGTGTTATTTGCAACCACCCATTTTTGACTCAGGTTAGCTTGCCTTTGAGTTACTGATGTGAATGGAGTGTATCTGTGTGTGTGTGCGTGTGTGTCCTTGAGACCATGTTTTATCACCGGCATTTTAAAATAACACCACAACTGCCTAACCTTGAGAGTAAGGTCAACGTGTACACCTATTACCCCTCCACTCATTGCTTCTGCATGTAGTAGTAGAGTGGTACACATCTGGCTTGTGTGTATGTGTGTGCGTGTGTGTGTGTGTGTATAGCCCTTAACCTTTGCCAATGACCTGCTCCCGCTCTTCGTCAGATCTTTATCAATCCATTTTCTCGCTGCAGCTATACAGCTTGATGTATGGAGCGGAGGCACTGTGTCAATGTGTGGTCTGTGTGTTCTCAAAGTGTGTGTGGTGTACAGTGCAATTTAACAAAATGTGTTGTAATTCAGTGCACACAACCACTTCTTGGTGACTTATGTAGAAAAGTACCCGCTGTGAGAGGATAACAGAAGGAAGGAAGTCAATAGTAATTTCCTCTGAGTGCATAAATCTTAACTGACCCGACCAGAAAAAAGCCCAAACCTGATTATGCAATAAATACACACACAGAAACTCTCACAGAGGCACATAAACACACTCTGACAGCAGCCAAAAACACACCCTGCCTCACTCAGAAGCAGACAGTCAAGACAACAGCATCATTTTGCAGCAGCTCAAAAAGGGCTTCTTCAATGTAGCTTTGTCTCACTGATTGCCAGCACCACTGTGTTCTCATCCAAAATCATTTGCGCTCCCTGCTGCTCAGAACCACATGTAAACAGAAAAAGTTATCGGCCGTTGTGTCATCACGCACTCTCACACACATCCTTTTGTGCTTTTGGCTGGCATTGAACCGGCACTCAGCAGGCAACCCTGTCTTCACTTCAAAGTGACGGTTGTCAGCGATGTCTCCGATAAAAGAACCATTTTGCAAGTTCTATGGGGCCAAAAAGGTCAACGCAATCACTTCCCATAGACAGAGTGGGAGCGAGCGACCTGAAAATAGATAGTGGGTCTTCCATTACTATTGATGTTAAGGGGCAGGGTTGCAGGGTAAGTGTTTTGCCCCTAACAATTGGAGCAAAATATGGGGCTGAGTGGTGAAAGATTTTCTGTAGTTACAAGAGAAATGGTGATAGCACGTTTCAAAATGCGAATCAATACAATCAATGGTGTGAAGCCCACAGGGGCCACTGGATACGATCTAGAGCATGTGACCCTCAGGAAGAGTCACATCTTCAAGGGATGAACTATGTCAGCTTTACTCTATCTCTTCAAAAAAGACTTTGACACTAAATGCTTTGCTGCTAGCAGCGGCTCATGTGGCTCAATGATATATGATAGCAGTTCTAAGAAACACAACACGTCACTTCAAATCTGAACATCTATAATCCTTTCTGAGGGATTATTTTCCAAGATGACTGACAATGCATTCATAATTACAGCAATAGCCTGAGGTCCAAATGAAATCGGAAATGTCAAGCATTTCCTTTAATCTTGGCTCAATAGTCCAAAGTCTGCATCTGTTTTTGTCAGATCCAGCCTCACACAACCTACATTTGCCCAACCTAGTTTTCATCCTTTTCTTGGCTGTGGCCCAATAACCTGAAGTGTCTTCCCTCTATCTGCTTCCCGTGGTGAGAAACCAAATCACTGTTTGCACATTGGAAGTCTCCTATCTTGATGTGGTTGTTTGTGCTCTGTCTTACTTACTTCAACAATGATGAACTTTGCTCCAAAACCAATATAGAGTCAATGGAAAAATCAATGTGTATTTCTTAGTTTGCAAAAAGCCCTTTGGACTTCTTCACTAAATCAAGGTTCAAATGGTGTGACTCGTCACACACCAACAGCCTCAACAGTAGCATCACCTAACAGTGTATTCCATACATCAAAATATGACAAGGTTTATGTATTGTTAAAGAAGTATTTCACTGCCTGAAAGAAAGTCTTTTAATAAATCTAGGTTGTCCATGTAGTAAAGATGTAAATGTGTTTAAAAATTGGTGCTACATGACCAGATAAAACAGAGCAAAAGGGCTATGGCTTTTGCTTTTGCTTAAGAGGTAGAAAACCCGCAACCACCGGATTGCTCTGAAATGCTTGCTTTGGCAGGTGACATAATACGTGCGGCTTTGACACCAGAAACAATATGTCAGCTGGATGCTAACAAACAATCTGAAATGACAGTTATATGGCAAGCTCAAATATGTTTCTGAGGACATTTTTGGCGTGAAACAGGCAATACAGTAAAAGAATCTTGTGTCAAAGTCAATCAGCACTGCCTAATTTTACAGTTTAATCAGAGTTTGGTCTGAGTTTGAGCTCTTGATCCACCTTCATACTCTTTGTGTCCATGGTGGAGGGCAGACAAAAAAGCCAAAGTACAATCTATGAGTTTGAGCAACAACCCTAAAGCCAGCAAAAATCCGAAAGATGATAGGTAACGCATCATTTGGCAAACTGGACCGAGATGAGCAGGGAGATCCAGCTGCTGGTAAGATGGAGGGAAGTTTACCACAGCTCATTACACACACTGCCCACACTGTTAAGATACAAAGCTGGTTGAAAATCTGCAAAGTATCCCTTTGAGTCTAGGCTTTCTTCTTGTGCATCTGAATGTGGAAGAAGTAGAGCTGCAAGTAGTAATCTATTACTCAATGGAAAGAATACTAATTGGCAACTACTCTGATAATCTAATAGGCCTAATTGTTTTAGTAATTTTTCAAGCAAAAAACAAACACTTGCTTATTTCATGCTTCTTAAATGTGATAATTTGATGCTTTTCTTTATAACACGATAATAAACCGAATAGCTTTGGATTTTTTGACTGTTGGATAAACGTACCATCTGAGATCACCTTAGGCTCTGGGACATTACGCAGATCATGTTTCACCGTCTTTATTGACAAAATGATTTATCAAGATAATAATGGGCCGATTAATCAATTGCAAAAACAATCGCTAGTTGGAGCCCTAAAAAGACTTGGCCTGAGTATATCCCTTTATAGGTCTGGGTGAGCTGTAGATAATGGGGCTGCACAATTATTCAAAGTATTATCAAAATACTGGCAATGGCAATACCCTTATCTCAGGAGCTGCAGTTTTTTGATAAAGATAAAATGTGTCACAACATTTCATAACAAATGAAGCATCGTGGTGACACAGAGGTTTATTTTATTTTATGCATATCATGCAGCCCTAGTTGATTATATCTCTTTTTGTATCCAGCAGCCACATCTCAGTGCTCACGGCGGTGTAAGATTACAATGCATGCTGATAATTTTCTCCATCTTATATACATGTCATTTCTGTGGATCATTCGTTACAAATTTAGGAACTAGGAACAACTTAAAAAATGCCTTGCTCTAGGAAATCTAAAATCCTTCAGTCCCAAACTACTGGCATCACATGAGCATTAAAAATCCTTGGTGGATACAACCTACATTGAGCGTTGGCTTAGGCAGACTTATTTCTGTTGATAATGGATAACATGCTGGTTTTCACAGAGAGCACAAATGTAGTCTTAGAGGGGGAAAATTGCCATCCAAACAAATTCCTTTGGCAAACAGAGTTATTTAGAATTACCGCAAAAAAACACAATGTGGAACATGGGAAAGCCACAAATAAGCAAAGATAGTCAAAATGCGCTGCAGTTCCTTTACTTCAAGCAAATACTCACAGCCACAGAATTACAAACAAACACAGACACACACCTTGCTCCCATGCAGTCCTTAAAAAAACTTTGCTGGTGGTGTAGGCATCCTGACCACCTGAGAGACAAACTAGCAAACTACCTTCTCCTCTAATTCTGGGCAACAGGATGTCAAACATTTACTTAAAAACTGGTTGTCTGGACCCAGAGCACTGCTGGGTCCCTGAATAGTGTTAACTGCATTCACCTGGCATCACAGGTGTAAAACCTCCACTGATTAGAAGGACCAGTACTAAAGACTTTGATTTTTGATTTTCAAAACCAACTGCCTGGAGTTGGTTCGTGTTCTCACGGCAGCATTTACAAGCAGACCAGATATAATGCCTGTGCAAGAAAGCTGCTCTTGATTGGTCAGAATTTCCATGCGGGAAAAATCCAGGAAGTAAACAAAACATTGAAGAAGAGTAAGGTGACCCGATTTCCGGGGACAGCCCCCGATTTGGGTGACCTGTCCCTGGTAAAAGCTGTCCCCGAAAATGTCCCCGATTTTGACATTGAATGGGGGAAAATGCCGTAGACTCAAACACCAGTTATTATGGTAGTCAGTAAACGCACCCGCCAGAGAAGACGTCGTAAGACGTACAGACGTTACCAGGAAGCACAACCAGATGCAACAGCATCAACAACAACAAAAGCACAGAAAAGGAGACCATAATAGTTGTGTGTGTTAACTGTTGTATTTTGTGTCGGGCTGGCACCAGACAGTGCTGTGTGGGTAACCAATGACTATAGTAATCTGTAATGACTAAATTACATTAACAAATTATATTAAATTATATTACCAAAACTGCTATTTCTTTAAGAAACTATTCACTTATTATTGGCTCTGTTCTTGCAGTTTTTCTCATGTCCTCCTCTGCTCTTATTCTACCCAGGCTCCTGAGGCGGAGGCTACGGAGGTGGATGAATGAGGAGATCACGGCGATGTCACCCATTTTTTGATTACCACCTTTTGTGTCATAAATATCAGTTCAGTATTCAGTTATGAGTTGAAACCTTTGACCAAAAAAATCCATCCTAACTCAAGCTAATAAGATTAAGATATTTTTGTCTTCCTCAGTGGATGGATGGTTGGTGATGTCACTCATTTGCTTGATTGCAACCTTTTGAGTAATAAAAGCTGGTCAAAATACATGAAAAAGTACTTGTCCCCGTTTTTTATTTCATAATGATAATATTTAATGATTTTTCACCGCCGCACTGAAAATGTCCCCGATTTTCTTCAAAGAAATCTGGTCACCTTAGTACACTTGCAAGATAAATGTGACACTTTCTAATGTCACAATGGAGGGACACCTACGCAGGTTGATTTTAGTGTACTATATTGCTGTCATTGTTCATTTTAGAAAAACCATACAGTTTGAAAAGGCTCCAACTAGAAAACAATGTTTTGATGCATTGGAAGTGCTGAATGTGCATATTAAGGCAGTACAGGGGACATTAATAATCCTCCAGGACTGTAACATGCTCATGTTTAACCCAAACAATGCGTCATGGGACTGCAGTTGGTTCGGATCGAGGTCGGAACACGTTCTCCCCACAAACGAACCACACTAGAGTTCATTAGTAACCCAACCGAAACCACCTCTTCAAGAAGGTTTTGGTTGTGAGAGCACCCTTTTTTGGGTGTGAGAGCACCCTTAGAGAGCTGGAGACGAGGGGGGGCACTGGAACAAAAAACAACAACAACACATCATTCTCGGTGGTTTCTATGACTTAGCAATACTTTCAGAAAAAGTCGTCATGCGATGCCACAGTTTCCATGATTCCAACATGGATTTGTTGTTTACAATGTAGCACTAATAGGGTAAACAATAGGATGTGTCACCCGGAAGCATTGATAGTGAGTTCACTGTGTCCTTTCAGATTTAAATGCATCAGGGACACAGGATGTGTACCTAAAGCGAAACAGAAGGAACAAGATGCTACTTGTGTAGTCTCTTCTCACTGGGAGCCTCGCTCCAGTTTTAAACTGTCAGTATGTGCCTGCCAACACATACTGACAACCGTGCTGCCAAATGGCCCTGTTCAAAATGAGACAAAGACCAGGTTTTCCACTGGAAGGGAGAATAGCGACCTCTTGAACACAATGACAAGCATATGATTGCCTCATGCTCCGTGTGGGAGGCCTCCATTCACTCTGCAGTAATTAAGCTTCTGAATGAGAGTTTAGATTGGTTCCACTGGTGAGTAAACTCTCACCTATGGTTTCCCGAGGCAGTGCTTAATGATAGATATATGATTCAAAATCGCTCTACTGTGCACAGCGTCGACTTTGTCCTGTACTCACATCAAATCAACATCAAACAACAGCACACAATCAATGAGGAAAAACACCCAGGAGATGTGCCTCAACATCTCTTATGTAATGGTTATTTTAACTCGTATTCGGCATGACAAGAAATACCTAAAGCTGCAGGACTACTTGTGGTTTGAAGCTGATACGATGACACATTTTTTGAGTGAATCCATTAAGATCACAGCAGTCGCGTGTCCCAGCCTTCAGGCCTGCACAAATATGACCTCATTTTCAAATTTGGCCTCTTTTCATATTTCCAAACCAGGCTTTACTGAAATCAGTCAGGAACCACTTGTATAGACATGGACTTGGAAATATTTTGGATATATGATGAGATCAATTAGTTTTAACTTAATATAGGGCAATAATATAACTTGAAATTCATTCAGACAGTCACACACATGCAGGACGAAGCCAGCCCCTACCATAAATAAGCACCACTCTCTCAATTTATCATTTACACCCCAACTAATATGTTGTGGCAACACTGGATACAGGAAAGCCATGGTTTTTTTTTTATCCTTCCCATCGCTGCACAGCAGAAAAAAAGATAGACAGAAGAGGAGGAGGGAGAATCTGAGAGTTATTACTGTCAACAGCTACGATGTTTGCTGACAGTGCTGAGATGCATGGCAAGACACAGAGAGAGGGAGCGAGTCAGAGAGATATGTCAGGCAGTCTGAGAGACAATGGGGGGAAAACTGTTTCAATACTACTCAAAAAACAGTCCCCTCTTGTCTTTCTCAGGTCATTTGTCTGGGACTGCAGGCTTGTTTTTGAGCAAGTGGTATTTCAACAGCACCTAAAAAATCGTTCACAGTGGCAGACTGTCCAGCAAGGAGCAATTTTACTCAGGATACAAATATATCAGCTGGCATTCTCTTCCACTCTGACTTCAGTCTGAGAACAACACAGCAGAGTATGGAGAAGTGTTAACAATAAAACGTTGGCGTCCGTATTCTTACCACAAGGCATTGTTTGAAATTTTTCTATACTAGCACTGATATGATACCTGAGTTTCGGTACCGATAGAAAAAATTATACAAAAGTCTATGACGCCTTATTTTCAGGGAACATACATGTGTTCATCCTCATATTTTTTTCTACAACCTTTCATTGAGCTAATCAGACTTTTCAAAAATATAATATTATGTAAACAAATGCAGCTGCGCAAAAACTGACTGAAATATCTGATTAAAAATCCAGTACACAATATCAAGCTCAGCTCACATCCCAGCTACATCAGCTGATCTCAAACAGCCAGTCAAGTGATGGAGCAGCTGATTGATGACCTCCACCCTAGCTCCTCCTTTTCATGCTATTTCCGACTTATCAATGTCATTTCTGTTTGTCATTGATGCTGCTCTGTTCTGTTCCCGGGGGGTCTTTGCTGCTGCTCTCCCCACCTTAGGCTTTCCATGTAGGCACATGGAAGGGCAGGGAGGTTTGCTCTCTCTGCCTCAGGCTTTCCTCGTTTACGTGTGGAAGGGCAGAGAGGTGTGCTCTCTTTATGTTAAGGCTTTCCACACAGGCATATGGAAGGGCAGAGAGGTGTACTCTCTCTGCCTTAGGTTTCCCACGTAGGCACATGGAGGAGGCTTTCTGCGTAAGCTAAGGAAAAGGCAGAGGTCCCAGAACAGAGCAAAATATAACACTGCCAATGGAAATAAAGTTTTATTTGACTAAAGTGTTCCTTACTGAACTAAGGTTTGATACCCAGCCTAACAGACATATTATGATAACACACACAAACATACACATAAAATGAATTACAGCCCTGTTCATAGTTACCTCAGAAATAATAACAAGAAAGCATCGGTGCCAGTGTGCTAACTCAACACACATGGCATTTTTTTCCATAGTTATCTGAGGCCCTGCAAACAAATTTTCTCAAAATGCCAAGACACGTTCTAAACATGTCGCTTACTTCATATATACGAAGTATTGATTTTATGTGTACATGTGTGTTTCAGTGTAAAAGAAAAAAAACAGGCAACAGCCTGTGTCCCGGCCGATCAATGACATAATGGATTATTTGGACTTGAGGCCATTCACAGTAGAGTCCCCCTGTGAGTGCATCAGGGAGTAATTTATTTCTCTGTGACTGTGCCACTGTGGGTGAGGAATGGCTTGTGTGTACAACCATTCGTATATGTACACCTATACAGTTTGTGTGAGCACACTTTTAGGAATGTGTATGGCACAGCAGGCAATGTTGGTAGTGCACTGATTCCTGCTGATACCTCGGGCTCTCCCATCGATCAGCGAAATGTCTCCAGCTCACTGCCGGTCTGAGCCAAGCTCTTACTTCATATCCCCATAGCATCGGAGCATTATCTGAATTAGCTAGAGATGCAGGCTTAAGAAGATCTATCAATACTTCTGCAGCAGCCCTGTCACCACTGACTACAACAATTATATGAAGAGAGCTACTTCAAATGAGAGTACGTCTCTTAACCTCTTCTTACTTTTTTCATTTTCCTCTCTCTCTTTCTCTCACTGGAAAAATCTCCACTTTTAACAAGCCATTCAGTGTCTTAAAAAAGCTTAATAAGTATGAATATCGAATCAAAAGTGAAAGCAAAAGATAATTACGCCACTTGTTCGCAAATTGCCTGTTTAAACTGTTTCCCGAAACAGGTGTCAACACCTATAACCAGAATATACACTCAGTGGTTCGAGAATGCAGATTTGCATTGGAAACAAGCCAAATTACGCTAATCCTGACCTGTTAAGATGGAAACTTTCTTCTTGCTGTCATTCAAGATCAGCTATGAATGACAGTGACAATTGTTGCAGCCACATTGGCAACATTATAATCAAATTGTTCATTCATGTTGCTCTCACTTAAACCATTGTCTCCTCTATGAAATTCGCACTCTAACACCCCCCTACACACACAGAGGGGAACTTTAAAAAAGTAGTAACCATGGTGATACTGTACACTGCCCTTTGCGTCCACCTGACACATGCGCACACACACACACACACGACGTATATGCTGTAAGCGCAAACAAAGATGTATGCGCACGCACACACACCTGTCCTTAACTATGGCATCCCCGCTTCACCTCAGGTTGGAGGTGGGAGGAGAGCCACCAAAACACATTTGCCCCCTGGGGGCTCGGGAGCTGGGTGACTCAGACATTAGCAAACTTTGCACAGCATGTTCATACATTCTGCTGGGAGATGACATTGGCTCACTGTTACTAAGGAGATGGTACTAAAACCTTCTGGAAATACAGTAACTACAGTATCTAAGAGACCCGAGCAGGGTAGGAAACTAGGAGCGCAGCAGTAACACCACATAAAGTTTGATATTTGAATAATGTCAGCATCGGGGCAATCAATGTCATCTACAAAACAGAGCCAAAATATGTAAATTAAACTAAAATTAGAACACTGACATTTGATTTATGCCCTAATTTTACAGCTCTTTTATTGAACAAACTGCGGATAGATTTATGCAACACATGTAAAGAATTTTTCACACTTTTATAACTGCCTCAACATCCTGTTAATTTTACTGACAACACAAAGCCAAATTGTCTCCAAACATCATCACAATCCAACCAGCAGGGTTTGAGACATTATGCTCGAGGAAAAAAAACCCACAACAATGCACCGAAAGAAAGGAAACACTGTCAGACTGAGCACAGCCACAACGTCAACATGCAAAGACATTTTCGGTTTCATTGCAATTAACTGGAGTATCTGCCAGTCTGGGAAGGAACGTGTTTTTCTAGATCCATTGAAAAGTTTTACAAGAACAGTTGACTGACTGCAGGGAAGACACATTTGCATATGATCAGATATACACTGCACACTGCACAGTCGTGCTGTGAAAGTTCACTAATCACACAGAGAAACCACCATGCATTGCAACCGATTCACAGGGGTTTAACATTATAATGTGCAGCTGATCGTTTTCAACAGCTTGTTTTGTATTTACGTTTTCCCCCCATAATAAGCATGCAATGACAGCAGATGCAGCATGACCGATTTCATCTGATTGAGATGACACATTTAATTGGATTCCCTTACAGTGGGGCTCCTCGGAAAACATGGCTGACCTACGAAGCTCACCGCCTGTAGCCTACTGTGGGTCACCAGTCAGGCAGAAACAAACCACATTCTCTGCATTTCTCACCCTGCTTGTGTGCATGGAGGAAAACCCTCCCTGACTCACACACAAAGACCTCTTTCAAACAGGGGTTACATACACACCAGCCATATCCCCTGCTTTCTCTGTCACTATCCACACAACATACCTGCAGTTAATGATTTATTTTAGCACCTTTTCACACGCCAAAGTGATGCCTCACTCTTGACATGTGACCAAGCAGCAACACAAAGACTGTCAGCTGTCAAA
Organism: Epinephelus moara; assembly: GCF_006386435.1. Taxonomy (NCBI): domain Eukaryota; kingdom Metazoa; phylum Chordata; class Actinopteri; order Perciformes; family Serranidae; genus Epinephelus; species Epinephelus moara. The sequence goes on from NC_065528.1 coordinate 14,046,524, forward strand.
TGGCGCAATAACACTGACACAGATATGGTAGGAAATGCCTAAATAATGAGTAATACGTCATTAGCAGGCGCGTGCACTGTACACACAGAATGGCGATAGTCCAACTCAAACAGTTACAGTGTTTTTAACATAAAATAAATACTTTATATCTTATTATTATGTTCCTATTTCCTATTGTAACACTATATTAATCGTGTATATGGTCTTTAAGTGTTAGAAATTGCCATAAAACATATTTTTATCGTAGTGTCACTGTAAACATGTAACGTTACCTGTTTATGTTAATGCTATATTACAGTAACATACATAAAAGTGAGTTTGAGCGTATCTTACTGGGGTTTTAACGCTATAGTTTTAATATATTAGTCACGTATTACATATAATTTTGCTATAATAGTCGTGTATATAGGTTAACACTATGAAACAGCTCGTTTAAAGAGCGTTAAGTGGAGTTAAAGTGACCAACTGACATTAACGTTCACTAATTAAGCTAGCGCTGCTAACAGTGTGTACAGTAACTGACAGTTTTACGTTAACTCGCTATAAATGGCGTAAAAGTGACACATTTCACGCTATTCTTGTCGTTAAAAAAGACGCTAAACTGACACTGAGCACAAACTTGGACGGAGTTGGAGTACAGGTGACTTTCAGCTGCGTCCACAGCTCGGTGTTTTTCCGTGAGAGTGAAACCAGGTTAGAGCAGACACATTCCCTTACCTGCAGGACACTGTGATTTCAACTTTGGTGGCAGGAATAGACGCGTTGAGCGGGTCGAAGTCGCCTATCGACGCCATGTTTAGGAAAGTGTTGGTCATCCTGTCAAAAAACAATGTTTTGCTTTTCCTGTTTTCCCCGTTTTCCGTGTGGTCCGGCCCCCTTTATATTGCGAGCGGCGTAGCAGGATACAGAGGAGCTGTGTGTTGTGCGCCTCCTCGGCGAGAAGTGGAGCAAAGGTGCCAGGGAGAGGAGGAGAGAGGCTGCGAGATGTGATGTCACTCCTCCTCTGTGTGTGTGTTTCTCTCTTTCTTTATGCCCCTCTGCCATCTCCTTCCCCCTCCTTCTGTCTGTCTATCTCTCACTCTTTCAGCTCAGTTCAGTTGACTTTGAGTTCAGCTCATTTAAAGCGCAGTGCTTCAGATTTACTGGCATGGATGTAATGACAATGATACAATCATAGAGAAAATAGGAGAAATCTGTCATGAAAAGTCTTTCCTGTGTGTGTGTGTGTGTGTGTGTGTGTGTGTGTGTGTGTGTGTGTGTGTGTACAGGCACACATTTCCCCTGCCCTCAATGCACTCATTCACATCAGCTCAATCCAGTTTATTTCAGTTCAGTTCAATGTGGGTTGCTGGCATGAAACACCCCTCATTCCTGCTTTCTTGGCCACATTAGCTTTTTAGGGGGCCTGGGGCTAAATGCACAGTTGGGGCCCCCTGATTATGTCATCAGGCCTATTTCAGCGTTACTTATTTATATCAGAAAAGCTGTGTTACAAATAACAGGTGTAGAGTTAGAAAGATGTTGTTACCAGGCAGGAAAAGTGTGGCAGTTTTTTATAGGCTGATGCAGAAGTTAGTGTTGTCCTAGTCCTTGTCTCAAAGCCAGTGGGATTTTCCCATTTCCCATTTGGCGTGATGACACACGAAAGCTTCAAATTCCCAAGTGGGGTATTTACATATTACGTATTTTATGTTGTAGAACAAAACATGAAACCCTCTGAAGCTTGTGTAAACCACAGACTTTATTTCAGACATCTAACCCAAAACCTATTCAAAGAACCCATTGACTTCAAGATGAGGGAACAGGGAGTGCTAAAATGCTAACTATTTTCTGGGTTTTAGGACTCATTCCTGGGGCAAATGGTAAATGGTTAACCTAAAAGTCAGTATATTCCACTTCTGGTGCTTCGCTGAAATCGCTGAATCAATGAGTGAACTTCCACCAGTACATCCTCTGCGTCATACATCCACAGAGGATCTCAATGCTGATTGGCAATCACGGCGCAAATTGGTCACTGACATTCAGATTTTTTAACTTTTATCGAATAAGTGTATGACACAAAATCTTCATTGGCACCACCACTTAATTTACGTAATTTGCATCATTTGTGTAGCGTCCATCGCACCACATGGCAGGAGTTCAAGTCTAATGGCGGCTTTACATGACTTTACATGTAATTCACTCACGCGAGTTGTTTTATTCATGTCCGGTGTGACCACAATGTCAGGCTCGATGCCCATCGGCACTCCCGGACACACCACCTCCCGAAACTTCATGCTACTGTCCTATTTCCAGTCTCCTTGCCCCAAGAATTAAATGCCCTTTTCCCCAACTCGCTCTCTGCTTGTACATACAAGCTCCCGTAGCAGCTCTTTTTCTCTGCTCCTATGGCAGCTCGACTCCTCTACTCACCATTGATGTATAAAGAGAACTCCTCAGTTGTTGCTGTGTCCTATGTGTGACAAAGAATAGATGAGAAGAGACTTGCTGCTGAGATCAAGAAATATCCCGAGCTACACGACCCACAATCCTGTCATGATAAAGACAATGGCCAAAAAGATATTGCCTGGCGCGTCACAACTGGATCGGCAGTTTAGGTGAGAAACGAAGTTTAAATAGGGGCTGTCCACACGTGATTTTTGGCTAATGCAGAGGTGGAGGAAGTACAGATCTTTTAGTAAAAGTAGTAATAACTTTGTGTGGTCATCTATTGACAAGCTGCAGTGCAACATGTCCAAGACAAGCTGCAACCACTTGGGCTAAAAAATGAAGCCAATGTGGAAGTGCCAAAAACTGCAGTTCCTTGAATGGCCACTTGAGGCTGGCTCCACCCATGTTAAAATGCCCAACTTCAGAGCAAAAATAAATGTGTTTTCAGTCTGGTACAAAAACAGCTTTGGTTCCGTGGCTATTTCACCCATACAGTACATGTCAACTTTACTGGAAGTCAATTTTACCTATCTGTTGAATTTTCATTAAGGCTTAAAGATATACTTTGAAGCGCTCAATCGCGCTCAGGTGAGGTTGGGGCATCCAAGAGACTGTGCCAAAGAAACGCAAATATAGCAAGGAAAAACGGTGAACAAGGATGAATCTGGGTGTTGCTTTTACTTTCACTTCGCTGGCGAGCGTGTCTACAAACAGTAACTGCATACCTTTAAAAGTAAGCATAATCAAGGGCGGGGCCGTTTAAGTGCCAGGCACCACTACAGCCTATAAGTCAGATTCACCCTTCGCTCCTCCACAGCTCCACACTTTGGTCCAAATATGGTCACTTTGGCTCCAAAAAAGCTAGATGGCGACGGCCAAAATGCTGAACATGATGTTTCAAAATATGAGTGCACAAACCAATGGGTGTCAAGGTCCCTCAACAAATAACCAAAAACGAGAGTAGTCATACCAGCTGATGGTAATCCAGTCTTTCTGTGTGTCTGGACAGTAGAGTACACCTAGTGCAGCACATTCAGTCCCTCTGCCGCACACTTTTTAAGATTATAACTATTCATAATTATTATTAGTGCTTGTATAGAAACACTAATAAGTCTCTTCTCTTTGGCTCTCCATGCTATGAGGATAAGCATCTGATTTAATTAACTGGAAGGGAGACCCTCCGCTGGCGGAGAATAGAATGACAGCATGATGAATGGAAAAGGATAAGGAGAGTCACATTATGAGGACACTGTGTGTTTGAGCCTGTGTGTTTCCACGAGAGACTTAACAGTATGGTTCGCTCTAGGTGTGTGTGTTTGTACAGAGTTTGTCAGAAACAGAACACACTCCTCCTGATTTCACTGTATGTGTCCTGTTCTAATGAGTACAGACTTTTATTTTTTATGTTCTAAAAATAAAAATGGAGAGAGGTTTCTTGTTAGAATGTTGGCTCTTTAAAAATAAGTTGTAGCATCGAACATACAGCTGTCATCTTACATTACAGGTGCAAATACATATGTCACACCACCACATCACAAGCATCCCAAACTGTTACTAGATTTGCTTATATTGCTATAAAAGTGTGTGTGTGTAAGCATTTCGTTTAGATCATAGAGTCACAGGATCTTATAATGACGCACCTCAGTATTACTCAGTGTGTTTACTGGCTAGCCACATCTCTAAATATAACTGTCTTACACACACAAGCACACACAGACACACACTCTGGGCTGGATGTGTGGCACAAAAACAACTGGGGCACCTCTGGGCCAACACCATGCCACCGCCCCGTGTGTACATGGGTGGGTGGGGTGGATGGACATGCACTGAAATACACACACACCCACAGCTTCCACTGTGTGAGCAAACATCACATCATCGTCTCATGACTGTAGCACCACCAACCAGGAAATGTCAGATTTAAAGAGGTTAATAATCCATATTTTATGAGGTTCCCTTTTAAACAGAAACAAATGTTTACACATTAATTAAAGCGTCTCCTTTAATTTAAGCCATTAACCATGGTTTTGCAATGTTTAAATGATAAATTATTCAGCATTAAATAGAAGTATATAAAACCAAGTCCCTGCTGTAAGAATGTTTATAACCCATTAATCATAATTCAGCCATTGAATCCGTGAACATGCATAAAACATGAAGCCAATTGTTACCAATAAATTGCTGCATAATTATTACACACAACCACACTTCCTATTATGGTCAGTTTTTCTTATGCATCTATATAAAAACACCCACCTGTAAACAGTACATTCACCAGTAATGTTTCTTCATAATGTATTTATGTTGTTGGAACAATGTGTTTTTCTTTCTCTCTCATTTATAATTTACATTTTACTTGATATATTAAAGAAATTATGATTATAAAGAAAGAGCAAAATATTCCCATTGCTAGACATTGCTAGAAAAATTTTATGCATAAGTTTGACCTCGACTTATATTTACAATGTGATGAATATTTATGAATGTCATTCATCTCAATTGAGATAGTCGGATACAGCATTTACTTCTCTATATCTAACACTCTCATAAACAAACAAATAATATATCCAGGATTCAGTGTAGGCACATAATTACATGATGTGTCTCAAAACATACATTTTAGCTGAGAAAAAGCACTGTCGCCTCACAGCAAGAGGGTTCCTGGTTTGATCCCAGGAGGGAGCCCTTCTGTGAGTTTGCATGTCCTCCCCATGTCAGTGTGGGTTTTCTCTGGGTACTCCAGCTTCCTCCCACAGTTCAAAGACACGCAGGTTGGGGATAGGTTAATTGGTGACTCTAAATTGTCTGTTGGTGTGAATGTGAGTATGAATGGTTGTCTGTCTCTATGTGTCAGCCCTGTGATAGTCTGGGCACCTGTCCAGGGTGTACCCTGCCTCTCGCGCAATGTCAGCTGGGATAGGCTCCAGCCTCCCCGCAACCCTCAAGAGGATAAGCGGTTACGAAAATGGATGGATGGATGAGGTTGATTGGTTTGTCTTTTTTTTTTTGCATTGTTTGTTTTTTGTATTGTTCTGTTAATAGCGTGAATCTTTACAAAATTTAATGGCATGCAAGGGTCAAAGTATTCCAGTCTGGACCAAAGTGTGGAACAATTGCCATCCCTCTCCTCACCACTGATGTATAAAGAGAACTCTGTTGCTGTGTCTCGTGTGTGACAAAGAATGGATGAGTAGAGACTTGTTGTTGAGGTCAAGAAATATTATGAGCTCAACAACCCACAGTCAATTTTGCCTGGTTGTCTGTTGATGAACTGCAGCGCAATGCATGCACATGTGCATGTACTAAGGGTGGCATTTGACTGCGGAGGCGCTGTTGTGTTTTCAGCTTTACTCTGCCCTACTCTGCCTCTTATTGGCCTACCCTGACATTCTCACCCCAACCCTAACCAATCTCTCTCCTCTTGCCGAAAGTAACCAACCCAATCAACAAAAGCAACAAGCACTAGCCAATCCGAGGGACAGTAGGGCGGATCATGCATTTGCCATCCTAGGAAAAGAAAATTTGTTTCCTAGACCTAAAACTAAATGGTGAATTGCCCCCTCTGGGTTGGGTATGAGTTACTGCCCCAAGCAAAGGAGTTCAACTACCTTGGGCTCTTGTTCACAAGTGAGGGAAAAAGGAGCAGATCAATGATCATGAGCTTTGGGTAGTGACTGAAAGAATGAGCCAGCAGATACAAGCATCCTAAATGAATTTCCTCAGTAGGGTGCCTGGGCTCAGCCTTGCAGCCTTACAGATGGGGTGGGGAGCTCAGACATCTGGAGGGAGCTCAGAGAAGAGTTGCTGCTCCTTTGTGTCGCAAGGGGCCAATTGAGGCGGTTCAGGCATCTGATAAGGATGCCTCCTGGGAGCCTCCCGTTTGAGTTTTTCCTGGCACAGCCAACTGGTAGGAGTCCCTGGGGTAGACCCAGAACACCCTGGTATGATTACATATTTAGAGGGATTCGGAAAGCGGTGCTGGGGAGAGGGACATCTGGAGTACTTTGCTCAGTTCTTGTCCCTGGATGGATGGACCCATCTTCTAGATTGGTCTGTCTAGCTTAGAAGAACTGAGCAAGGGCTGACCCGATACAGTAAATGTGACATAACAAAAAACAAAAGCAAAAATGTCTTTCTGTCTTTCTCAATAGATGTTAGAATACCCCCTCCGAATTACCTAGTCCTGCCCTGTTGTGCTGTGATTGGCTAGTACTAACCCTAACCAGGACCTCTTTACCTTTACTTTAACCTCCTTCTCTTTCAACATACCCATCAAGGCAAAAACTAGGTAAAACACTCCATTCGGTGGGTGTATATTGTCTTTCCCTCTCAGCTCAGCCATGCCTAAATTCCCCGCTGCTTTGGTTTTGAATTCAAACTTATGAACTCTAATGTTCTCATTTAATCGCCACTACACAGGGTTCAACTGGAGAGCTCCCCTGATTCAATAACCACTTGGCATACCATTGATACTGACCTGCACTTAGATGGAGAGATCTACAGCAGATAATTCAATGTAGAGAGCTCCTGTCTGTCAAATGTGCACAAAAGCACACACTTGACCCTCTTACTCATGCTGTCACTACAAGCTATATCCCTCATTGTCATTTTACACCAGTTCACAATCACACTCCCGCTTGGTATTCATTTCCACCTCCACCTCTTCATGCTGCTCTATTTGTCGGGATGTAAAAAGTCAAACTGAGTCAGTAAATTAAATTTCTTCAAAGGCACTGCCCTCTAATTTCATGCTAAAGCGCTTTTAAAGTATTAAAGAAATGTTGTTCTATCCCAATCTGTTTTGCTTGATAACTGAGATCTGCCGAGAGGGGACAAGGTTGATTTCTGTAGCCGCATTAAGAGAGCAAGCACTATCACGGCTCATCAGTTCTGGTCATAAAGCAGCAGCGCTGGTATTTTTAGCCGGAGGATTCATTCTGTGGACGCTCACAGATAGGAGCCAGGGTGGTGAATATTGACCCTGTCCTCCTGAGCCTCATTGCCGCTCAGAAAAACGTCTTTAACTGCCACTCCTGGTTGTTCTTGCCTGTCCCCCCCCTCCCCCCCAAAACCTCTTTCTTTGTTTGTGTTTTTCAGCCAAGTATTTTCCCACCAGTTCTGTCTTTGAGTTTGTTTCCATATTGCTGTCAAAGAAATGCAAATTAGGTGTGTTTTTTCATACCGCTGGATGTCAGAAAACAAAACATTCTTGCTCCTAATGATGCCTGTATTTCTTTCATGATTCTATCAAACGTTAAAAACAATAAAATGCACCGTAAAAGTCTCTAATGGCCAAACAATAATGGGAATACAAAACAGAAAATATGGTCCAAAGCATAGGGTATATCATTATATTTGACAAATGCCTTTATTTTTTTTAGTACAATAAAAGGAGCCTGGCACACACACACACACACACACACACACACACACACAGACACACACACACACACACACACACACACAGGGCTAAATTTCATCCCAGGCCATTCCACATAGAAATGAGCCTGTATTGATTCGAATCCCTTAGTACATAAGAAGCACCTGCAGCTGTGCAAATCACATTATTCAGACGGATTTATCTGTGAAACAAGAGCATCCGGTGTAAGCCCACACACAGCACCAATCAATGTGTTCACTGAACAGATTAGAAGAGGATACATTATCCAAACTCATCATAGATTATGCTACAATTAAAGAGAAAGTGGAACTCTCTGCCCACGTGCTCTGTCTAAGAAGTCGTTATTGATTTCTGGTGGAACCTGATCATCTGGCTTAATGTGCAAGGATTATCATTTGATTCATGTATACTGTAATCATCTCCAAGGAACTGGTAGGGCAGAGACGTTGTGTACTAGTATGAAAGCTAATTAAGAAAGGCATGCAGGTGTTTTCCAAGAACTTTCCTTTATGGTAAACATGAGCAAAGAGATGACTAAATCATCCGTCATTTGTAAAAACATGACATAATGACATAATGGCAAACTTACAGGCCTTCTGACTTCCTGTAAAGTCACAGGAAATGAGTAACTTAGAAGTAGCAGAAGTAACCAAGTGGTGTAGTGGAGAATATAGCCTACGCAAGTATACATGGTCTTTGTCTGGATGTTTACAGTAGCCTATACCCACCTATCAGCCAAAAACCAATCGGAATATACAGGAGAGAGTATACCCACTTCCTCCTTGGTGACCAACCCAACTACCACTACCACTGAGAGTTAGATGATATGATCGACATCACTCTTATGTTTGTCTGTTAAAATGAAGCCAAAGATGCTAGCATATGCAGCTAAACTAACCTAGCCCTCAGTTTAACGTTTGAAAAAAGAAATATTTTAAAAGACCAAACTATGTTTTTGATTGGGCCAATACTTTTGCTAGTTGCATGGCAACATTAAAGTGAAAGTAATTGCACCTGGACACAAATAGTGCTGGCACGTAAATGCCCATAAAATCATAATGTTCAGTTGTACACTTGTAAAGGTGACAGTTGTTGGATTTTAGCTGGACAGAGCAAGACGGGTGCATATCTGTGTTCCCAGGGTCATGTGTTTGCTAGCCTTAATGAGACCTTTCAAAGGGTTATATGTTCTAAGCAATGTTCTCACTGCATCAAATACTCAATTTAGTTTTACCTGGGTCAACAGTATATGTTGAAATCACCCACTTAAAGTTTCTAGCGTTCTGATTTGCTATTCAAACTGTTAACAGTGGCGGCATTCAGCCCAAAAAAACGTAACAAAATGTTAATATAAAGACACAGTAGTGTGTTTAACACCCTGTTGTGTTATGCAGGCCTTTTAATACAGTAGGGTTTCATTTGATTCAATCCGAAAGGGCTTTATTGGCATTGGAAACAAACGTCTACATTGCCAAAGGTATAAATTGTAAAGAAAAAATATACTTGCTGCTGATTGGGTAACACCTCTGACACACCCACAAAACAAGAGAAAACATACCTCAAAGCCTGTTGCACACTGTTTCATACCGAAACATGTTGTTCGACGCGTAAACTGTAGCAAAACGGTGCACACCATTTTGAGATTGAATGCGCCTAGTGAGTGGCACATGGAGAAGGAACTTGGATATTGGCTGGCTTCATCAGAACTTCTAAAATATTAGTTGTTACCCCCAAAGGCTCACCTCATCGGCACACTTGTGGCTGATGAGGTGAGAGATTGCTCTCAACAAGAAAGCAAATTACCCAAAATGTCACTATTCTACAGCTACAGCTATTTTTCTGACAACTATTCATGTCAGGTTAAAGGTTAGATGAACATCACGGTTATGGTCGCATGTGGACTTTCACACTTTGGTGATACACTAGTTGAAACTGCTGAACATCCATCGGCCACCTTATAGTTGAATGTCAATGCTCTAAAATGCTATCGAACAACAAACCAACAATGTTAGTTAGCTACCTGTAACAGTATGCAGCTAATGGGATCCAATATTATATGTACTGGCTTGTGTGTGCATCATGTGTGTGTATACAGTAAGGACAAGGGGTGGCTGTGGCTCAGGTGGTGTCAGAGTAGAGTGGGTCGTCCACTAATTGGATGACTGGCGGTGGGATTCCCGGCTCCTCCAGTGCATGTGTCAAAGTATCTTTGGGCAAGATACTGAACCCCAAATTGCTCCCGATGTCTGTTCCATTAGTGTGTGAGTGTGTGTGAATGCTCACTGGGTAGCAGGTGGTACCATGTATGGTAGCCTCGGCCACCAGTGTGTGAGAAGGTGAATGTGACGTAGTGTAAAAGCGCTTTGAGTGATCGGACGACTTGAAAGGAGCTATACAAGTGCAGTCAATTTACCATTTGGCATGGCAAGGTGGCGAGCTAATTTCCAAGTTGGCAGTGTTGTGACATTAACGCAAATCAATCACACTTCTCAACATAAGAACCAATCAGTTCCCCTGTCAGAAATCAGGTTGAGAGATGCATTATGGGGGTGTGTTATGTCATCCAAGAGCACTTATTAAAAAAGTAGAAAGTACAATAGAGCAAAGTAGAAGCCCGACACATGACACATAAGGCAGTGTGACTCAGCTGTGAGTCAATGCTCCGCTCCTGCGAGGCCAATTAACACTCTGCTGCTCTCTGTGCAGCCGAACATTAAATATTGATCCCTCCATCACTGTACTGTTCACATTAATGTGTGTCTTCAGGGGGAGTTTCTTACCCCTTTTCACCTCTCTCTGTCTGTCTGTGTCGACGGCGCTGGAGTAAATCACAGGACTCACTATTACAGCCTGCAGTTATAATTAAAGGGGGAATGAAACAAGCTGCAGATAAATGATGACTTAGTGAGGGCAGAGAGAACCCAGAGATTATGTGAGCGACAGTGCTCCCTTATTCCTCTCTTATAAGACAAGCATTTGGGGGACACTTGAAGGTAAACACATAGCTCCAAACACAAATAATACAGATTAAAAAAAGGAAAATGTAGAACAGATTGCCTGCAGCTGTTTTCATTAACCATCTCATATGATCACAGTGCCTCATTTGAATTTTCGCCCAGGAAACACAGAGCTTGCACAAGTTGCCAGAATATCAAATCCAATATGATTACTAATCCAGCACGCCATGTCATTATGCAGCACTACCACCATGTGGTCATAACACATTAATACACGGTTTTAAAATTGAAAAATAAATCAATAAATAAAGACACGACCATGGTAGAGCCATTTTCTTTTTTATATTTTAAAATTTATTTTCACACTGCACCTGACATTTCAATCAGTTGAAATTGTGCACGAGAGAATCAGCAGGAAGAAAACAGTCGTATTTACACGAGCAGATTTACAGATTACAATTGGAAGGACAATTTTAAGGAAGGACGATTTTAAGCAGCCTTTCTGATATCAAATTCATTATGAATTAGGAATACGTACAGCTCATATTGTTGCTTTTTTTGGGATCTTTTTTTTTTCACAATTTAAGTGCAAGTCAATGGGACTGAAAACCAGTTTCTCTAACTCATCTATTTCCGTCCCAGGTATTAACCTATGTTACAAGACAATTGGAAAACAGATTCAAAGTTGGAAAAAAAAAAAAAAAAAAAAAAAATCAGTGCAATTATTTTAGTCCCATTGACTTTATCATTGCTAACATACCCCCAATATCCTTACTGTCCTTAAATATAAGTGTTTTCCCATTAATTTAAAGGACACTCCTGACAATTTCATGAGGGATACTCAGCATTTATCATGTAGTGATTCTACGGTTACTGTCTGTTTAGGATTGATTACAGGCACTGATAATCCACCTCTGATTATGTGGAAACCATCCCATTTATTCAACTTAGTCCATCGTATATGACGCTGAGATATCAGAGGCATTAAATGAAAATAAGTTCAAATCTCTGATTGATATGGAGGACACAACAGCAAAGTCAAAAAAATAAATCAATGAAATAATAAATAAATAGTAGCAGTTCAGACTCACATTTAAAGATTGAATCATGTTTGATATGGTTACCTGCAGCACACGTGCAGTTTACAGACACTAAGACAGCAGGGGTGAACAGTACTGTACAGGAATGAGAACTCATCGCTTCGGTCAGATTGAAAAACACACATACACACACGTCTTTCAGGAAAACACGCTTTCATGAAATACATGTCATATCCTGTGACTTCAGAATTGCAAGGTGCTTGATTCCATCAGACTCGAAACAGCCTCTCATTAAAGTATCTTTTCATCAAACTGCTTTAAGACTAACATTAAAAAAACGGTTTTCTAAAAGCACTTGCTGCCAGAGCTGTGCCTCAGCATGCAGAGTTAAAGGTTAGAGAAAGTAAATACTCAGTGGGTAACCTTTTCATCTGAAGAATCAAAATCCTGAAATTGAGAAAATGTTTCCTTGCCAGAGGGGAGCGTGCTGACAGGGAAGTGAAACCATTCAGCAGAGGAAAGTAAAACGCCACCTGAGGCTATGAATGCTTAAAGGAAACTTTCTGTGTGTCAACCAGAGAATACTAAACCAGAAACCCAGCTGTTATTTATGAACATATCACTGACTGAAATATTGAACCTGTTGTGGGTTGGGAAACACCGAGACACCTGTATTATTTCAATCTGGATGTAGCAGCTACTCTGGGGTTTTGAGATTTAGAGATAAAAACAAGTTTAACTGTAGGGTAACTGTGCTGCCCTATAAAGCCAAATGCAGTACACTACATGGGTCAAAATTGAGTTAAGAATACAGTTTCACTTTCTGACATCTGCTTTACCTGCTAAAATATCAGTATGCCACAGAACTTACAAAAAACAATATATCAAATCTGGAAAAAAAAAAGAAGGTAAAAAACAACTGGCTAAACACTAGCTAGTAAAGGCTAGCTGGCGAAAGCTAATTTAGCTACTTTTTTTGGTTTACTTTTAATGTTTTTAATATCTAAAATCTTAGCAATTGACTTTTTACCAGAAGTTTACCATTAGTTGTTACTATTAACAGCAGTGGCTAACTCTGAAACACCAGTTAAGCTAGTCCTGCTAATAGCTACGCTAATAGCTTACGCTGTCTCTGGCTTTGAAAATAGAGGAATTCACATAATATGATGTAGTTAAGCTAACTTTAAAAATTATATTCAAATGTATTAAATCATAAATTAATTAATTAGAGTAGTTCATCAGTGCAAATGGGCGAGAAAGCTAAATTAAATGATCTTGTAACTGAGGAAGCTGGGACTAACTGTGCTAGCCTACAAAGGCCAAAACGCAGGTCAAAATTGGGAAGGGTAAAGACCACAATTTGCCTTTTAACATCTGTTTTATCAGCTTTAAAATCATTACGCCATTAAATTTTGAAAAAGAAAACACATGTCAAATTTGAAAAAACATGTAAAAATCAAACTGACGCCATATTAGCTAGTTAAGGCTAGCTAGTAAAAGGAAATTTACCCATTTTTTCTGTGTTCCTTATGGTTAAAATCAGTAAAAGAAATCTTAAAATCTTAGCAATTGAGTTTGTAAATAAGTCAGTAGCTAAATCTGACAAAAACACCACTTAAGCTAGTCCTGCTAAAAGATGACTAGCTAGCCTAGCTTAAAGTAACAGTTAAGCTAGGACTAGAGTGCCCCAGGAATGAGTCCTAAAACGCGGGAATGAGTTAGCATTTTAGCACTCCCGGTTCCCTCATGTTTGTTTAGATGGCTGACATAAGGTCTGTAGTTAACACAAGCTTAAGAGATTTTTCATTTTTTGTTCTATGACATAAAATACATCAGTAAATACCTCACTTGTGAACCTTGAAGCTTTTATGTATCTTGAAAAAGGTGTTTGCTAACAAGTGGCTAAATTAGACTACAGGATGTCATCATGCCAAGCTGCGCAGAACACTGCTTTACAGTGTTGTTATGGTTGTAACGTTAAGTCATGCAACTGTAGTGTAGTTCCTTTATAGCCTAACGTTAGCTTTTTACTTCTGACGATTGCATTTAGGCTTCAATAATCATGAAACAGGTGTTCATTTGTGAAGATTATCTCACGCAACAAAATATGTATCACAGGCTATTTTCGGCAATAATCCATCATCCCATAGGCTTTTCGACAAGGAAACCAGTGTGATGCTGACTTTCGCTTCAGCCTACAGTAAAACGTCCTCCCTGGGGCACTCTATTTACATGAAATCGTATTATTAATTCATATTAGGGCTGCAATTCACAATTATTTTCATTGTTTATTAATCTGTCAGTTATTTTCTTGATAAAACGTTTAGTTGTTTGGGCTATAAAATGTCAGAAAATGGTGAAAAATCAGTGTTTCCCAAAGCAAAGGTCCTGAAATGTCTTGTTCGTCCACTATCCAATGATATTCAGTTTACCGTCTTGGAGGAGTAGAGAAACCAGAAAATATTCACATTTAAGAAGCTAGAATAAGAACATTTTGACTTTTGATTTTTTTGTCTTTAAAAAATCGTTGGTAATTAGTTTAAAAGTTGACATCTTCTCAATTAATCAGTTAATGGTGGCAGCTCTAAATTATATATTTAACTGTATTAAATCAGAGCCTATATTGATTAGTTAGTCAAGTTCATTAGTGCAAATAGACGAGAAAGTTAAAGGAAACATTCAGTTTGCTTGTCCTTTTTTATTTGTTCCTCTGCTTGACTAAGTAGCATTTAACTTCAAGCTAATTGTCTCCAGCCTCACTGTTTTTGTCGTTACTGCTCGCTGCTTTTGTAAGGCAGAATATAGGAATACTGTTGTTCAGCCATGATATGCACATTTTTTTGGAGACATAACAGTCAGTGGTTGGTTTAATGAACACTGACTATAACAGCGGGAAAAGTACAGAACTTTAAAGCGGAAAATGTGTAAGGACCCTGTCAAAGGAGCGCGGTATGTTTTATTTAGAGGCTTCTTATGTTCCACTGAGGGTTTGGCAGTAACAGCTGAAGGATAAGACCATATGCAGTTTCAGTAGTTATTTGGTCCTTGCTTACAGAGAGCACACACAGACACACTCAAAATGACCTGGAGAGCAATGACACAACACATCACACGTCATGAACACACAGGATAGACTCACAGTTATTGCTGGTGAGCAGGAGATGTCTTGTCTTGGGCCACTTTGAGCAAATCATCTCCCCTGAACCTGTTTTTCTCATCAGCTCCAGCAAAATTCATGAAAAGCATAAAAGGTATCCATGTTGTCTAGTGCTGAAAAGCGGGGAGGAATGTTGAAAGCACAGGAGAGACACAGAAGTCCATGATTTATTTTAATTTTGTTGTGTTCTGTCGCAGTCATGAAAGATGCTGTCCGCTGCAGCTGTTCTGTCGTCCTTGGAGCTCTACAGCAGACTGGAGAGGCTCCGCTGTGACTCGCTTTGACCTAAATTATCAGTAAATACACTCATCTTGAAAGACTGAGAGCTGTCGCATCTAATTAGACTTCCCTGAAACTGATCCCTGGGGAGCACCAGTGAAGGATCAGTGTTGTTTAAAGATTCTTTTTCAGCCCATCCAACGCTTGATTAAGTCACGGGCGATGTAGTAGCTTCACAAACGATTCGTTTTGATTGGGTAAAGGCCAGAAGACGATCCTCGATTTCAGGTAAGGTGTCAGTGGACTCCTTCCTCCAGAGATCCTTTGGCTTCCCAAATCTTCACTGTGCGGTCACTGAGAAAACACACACACACACACACACACACACACACACACACACACACCATGATTATCAATTCCGGCCTCAAACTCATGTTCTATTTCAATCCTATCACCGCACACTTGACAGTAATGAGAAAAGCATTTATATGAGCATGTTTTGTGACTCACTCTGAGGCAGTGAACAGTTGGCTGCTGTTGGTGGCCAGGCCGTTGATCGGACTGTCGTGTCCCCGGACCTCGCCGAGGGGCGCCAGAGAGTCGGCGTGCCAGAGGCGCAGCAGCCCTCCTCTGCATCCGCTGAGCAGCACTTGGGAGCCTGGCACCATGCCCAGAGCGCTAACCCAGTCTGCCTGGGCACTGACGGATTGCTGGAGGAGACGACAGCTAGTTAGTTAGCGCCGAGTTTATTCTGTATCTCAGATCATACTGTGTGTTTTTTTTACTGTTTTTTTTTAAAGGGGAACTATTATTATTTTCCATATTTTGTGTCTTAGAGTGAGTGTTAAAATGAAAGATGTTTATATTAAACAGTACAACAATAGTAGAAACCTTGAGGATGAACCTTGACATGAGCTTATCACTATACCTGTAGCAGTTGTTTACTGGCTAAGTCCCACTTCTTGATGTAGTAGTCTCTGGAGCCGCTGAAGAGAACATCTCCGTGCACGGTCAGAGACTCCACGCCATCCTGATGAGCGGGTTCAAACGTATGGCCAGAGGTGATGCTCCCCTGGGCACCTTCTGCCACCTCAAACATCTGAAAAAATAAATACATATACCCACAATGCATCTGATTCTTGTGTAGTTAATTCATGCATGCACACAAATATGGGGATGACATTAACGTTTTGAGTGTGTGTCTGTGTGTCTCTTACTTTTATATGATGGTCTTTGGAGCCAGTGAGGACAAGATCCTGTCCATTTCCTAATTTGTCAACAGTCAGACACATGACAGGTCCCAAATGGCCGGTCAGCTTCCCTGTGGACACAAATCTAAAGAAAAGAATTAAGAAGAGATTAATTCTCTTTTGTCTGACTGTGAACAGCCCAGTCGCCAAAAGAAAATGTTGGCATTGTAAGTTTCTGCATACCACAAACACAACTTTTAAAGTGATGTAGTAAACTAGCTGACTTGATTATCCGAAGGTGGACAGGATGGTAGATGGCGTGGCACTTAGGTGAGATGCCTGCCAAGCTGCAGACCATTGTTTCAGCACAACAAACAAACAAATATGGTTGTGTTTAGGTGATTCATTGCTGTGTTCATAGCTGCTTTTTACCCACCAAATGTGGGCGATTTTTAGTGACACATTGCTGGTTTTCCACCAGAGATAGTGCCATGAGAATGGGTTGTTTTTTACTGAGGTATTGCTGCAAATCCTCTGGGGTGAGTGCCATGAAAAGCTTTTGTTTTTACTGATACACTGCTGTGTTTCCAGTGAGGATTGTGCCCCTAAACTGGGTATTTTAAGTGAAAACATAACCTTTTCCTGACCATAATCATGTGTTTTTGTGCCTTAACTTAGCCACACATTAAACAAAGAGAAATGTGACGTATCCGTGGTTTCCACAAAGGTACAATGCCAACATTTACTCTGGCGACTGGGTTGCTCTTAAACGCCTCGTACAACTAACACTCTAAGTTCGACTTACTTGCGGAGGTCCCACATGCGCACAGCGTTGCCAGCAGCAGCATAAAGGAAGGAGCCAGAAGGATTGAGAGCGATCTGGTTGATCTGACTCTCTCCTGGCGGGATGGATAAACTCCTGACAGATGAACAGATGTCCCCTGAACCCACTTGGCCTGATGACCTGACGTCCACAAAAAATGACCTGCTTATTAAAGGCATTACACTTCGACAATGTCACGCTGTAAAGGTGTCAGAAAAATAGACAAACTTACGTGAGTGTGCGGATACACTTGGCAGAGTCTCGTATGTCCCACACTTTGATGTAAGCGGTGGAGACAGTGAAGACAAGACTCGACGTGTACCTGAAACACAAACAAAAACAAGAAAAACAGACAAAATAAATAATCAAAAGCTCCCAAAGTACTGCTATTAAATACAACTTTTACTGCTATTTAACTTGTACCTGACTGAGACGACGCTGCTGGGATGATCTGCCAGAGACATGATCTCCTGACCCGTCACCAAGTTCCAGACTTTACATGTACGGTCTGAAAACACACACAAAACACGTTAGAGAACAAACTAAAAAAACAAAACAAAAAGACAGTAGTATGTTTTCTGAGTTGCAAACAGTTTCGTTTCGACCTTTGGATCCTGTGAAGAGCAGATCATCTGTGGCATCTACGCAGAGAACAGGTTTAGTGTGGCCCTCCGCTACGTAGACACACTGGAGTTTGGCCCCACGGCTGTTCTTTGGGGC
The DNA here is from genome assembly GCF_006386435.1 of Epinephelus moara. NCBI lineage: Eukaryota > Metazoa > Chordata > Actinopteri > Perciformes > Serranidae > Epinephelus > Epinephelus moara. Next base: position 14,064,461 of record NC_065528.1, read on the forward strand.
CGTCACGGGGTTGATCACGCCTCTACAATGCACATGACAAGATGAACGTTACATCTAGAGATTGGTTCTACTACAGAGGATGGGATACATAAAAAGCGGCCCAGTCGATTCCTATTTAAAAAGACTTTAGAGACAAATTAAGAGATAAACAACACAACCTACCTATGACCTTCAAACACAGGCGACTCCTCCAACCTGAATAAGAAAGCAAAGTAACATGAATTAAAATGTAGCATGCACATTTCAAAGTCATTTCTTAGACTGTCTTTCATGGGGGTCTTAAAAAGACAGCTCATTTTTCCTCTTATCTGTGGTGCTATTTATTAATCTAGATTACACTATCTACTGCATCACTGTGCAGAAGGAAACGTGCATCTACTCATGGACAAGAGGTTGATGCTCGTGACAGTGCAAGATGTAAACATTAATGGCGTCCTCCTCGGCTGAGCTGTAACGTTAGCTAGCTCAGTGGTGCTAACTGATGTAGTAGTAGATGCACTCTTCCTTCTGCACAGTGATACAGTTGGAGGGTGTAGTTCAAAACAAAGAAAATAATTCCTATATGAAACTGCTCACATTAAGGTCTGTGGATTATCTTGAGTAACCAGGTCATGATTTCTGGAAAGAGTCATTGCTGTTGAGTTTTTCAAATGTATTTTTTTGGCACCACAAGCTGAGTGCCATCTAGTTCCATGTTACTAGAGAGAAGGCAGACATCTCTACGGCTGATATCTCCAACACTCGACAACTCACAAAAAAAAAAATCTAGATTGATTAATAGCACTACAGGTAAGAGGACAAATATGTATTTTTGATTTTGGGGGACCGAAAATTGTTTAAAGCACCGTTGTTGATGACACTTTTCACTTACAGTAATTTGTGGTCACTGCCTTTAGTTTTAGCCTCTGCTGCACTAGGTGGAGGTGTGTGAGTGGCTGCTGCTGGGATGTGTGTCGCCGTGGCTCCTCTTTCTTGCACCTTTCTTCGGTTGAGGGGCGAGCGCTCCAGTGGCCTCCTCTCAGTCCCTGTGGGTGACCTGGATCCAGAGCTGCAGAGAGTTAAAGTGACAGGAGTCGTTTTGTGCTTTGGTGCAGTAATAAATAACACTTAAGCAGGGTGGGAGTGCCGACTGTGTGTGTCCCTGATCGTAGCACTCCTTACTTCATTATTTTACAGTACTTGATGATGATGACCTCGCGATAATGGTCCCCCTCCCCACTAAAATAAATGTTCATTTCAGACAAAAAGAAATATCTTCAGAAATGTGTCTACCACTGAGAAATATTGCACCCGACACTTACATGCCAGCTGGCCTGGCAGACAGTGCAGATGGGGAAACAGTTTGCTCGCGGTCAGGGGTTTGACCAAACACGTGACCCTGCATGTCCGCCGGCCCTTCCAGGCGCTCCGAGAGGGGCAGTAGAGGGGCCGGGAAGTCTCCGGTGGGGGATTCACAGAACGGATCCCCACTGCCGGCATACAGCAGCTCCATCTGGGTGGTGGTCCGCCTGCGAGCCTGAGGGAGCAGAATTGTTTGGCTCAATAGTCTGCTGACTCACAAGTCAGTGGACCACATAGTAAATGTTCCAAGTCCTATAAATAACTACTGTGAATGGAAAAAAGTTGTAAGGCATAAAATAGGATGTCAAAATGTCAAATAGACTCAAATTTGAGTTTGACTCATACTACTACTGGTATATCAGAAAGCCATGCACAGTACAGTACCTTGCTTCTAGGTCTGGATTCCCCACATAACTTCATTAGATCTGATGCCAGGGTGCTGAAACAAAGTCAGGGATTTTCAATCAGTTACACCCACTATGAGGGTTTTGAGTTCTGAGGCACGCATGAAGGGACTACCAAAGTTATTTCAACTCTAATGTCAGTACGAAATTACTTGAGATATTTCAGTCACCTTGGCGGTGAACCTACTGTGTGAGAGAACAACAATACATTTACATGGCTTTAAAACTAAAAACGGTGTGAAATGTACAGGAAAATAAACATATTTTATGAAGCATCAGCTGTAATAAACATGTGCTGCTTCCATCTATACACAGGGAATGACATTTATCATACGAACTATTTAATTACAACACTTGTTTGTTTGTTTTTTAATTGGGGAGGTCTTTGTATTCACCCCTTGGATTCTTTTCTCATTTGTACATAAATTAGTTTTATCATTCAGTGATATTTTAATTGCACAAGTAAAAATATTGAATAGGACAAGCAGTTTAGCGCATAGATGGGTGGTTTTGTGTAACATACTGTATCTGTTTATTATGCTTTGAAGCTAATGCTTTTAGCCATCCACTAACCCTTCTAACAAAGCTAAAATACACAGTGAGCTCTCTAAAGGCCCTACACACCCATGGTCCACCCACACAGGTGCTCTCACAAATGCAGCCTGATTGGACCACAGGACTGAGCCCAGGTCTAATTACCCAGCATTGAGAACACCTGTGTGCTGTGGATGTGTAGTATCAGAAGACTGCTCTCATTTCTACAGCAGGCAGTTTGACTTGTCCGAGCAGACAAAGCACAGGTGTAATTCATTAACTGATACATTAAAAACAGCTTGGTCCATTTATGTGTCCCAGTGAGCCAGCATGCACAATACCAAGATACTGGAAGTGACACGCCTAATTAATGTTATCCACTACACCTGAGCTTTTCCCATTGTGACATGAAAAAAAAAATGACTTAAAAATATGAGCTACTGTTGTTTCTGCACATTTAAAGAAACAGCTTAAAGGTAAAAATGTCTGTGGACTTATTAATGTGAAAAAGAGCATACTGTGTGTGTATTTACCTGCCCTCTGTGGCTGGACTGGGGGTGGACTCATCACTACTGCTGTCGTCTCCATTCTCTGTAACATAAAACACACATACATTACACACATAGTAAAAAATATACACTATATTAAAAAAATATAGATTTAATTCATGAAGCATATGTGTTTCCCTTAAAGGGTATCTTCAGTTTATTTAAATCTGGACCCTATTTTCCCATTCTTTTGCGTCAAAGTGACTAACGGGAACTACAGTTTTTGAGATGCATGTTCACACTGACAATTTACGTCCACTAAAAGTGCCATTGACAGGTTCAGCTTATTGTTTTAGGTGTCTGCTAACATTATGGAAATAATCCCTACAAAGATAGAGCTTTTTGTGAAAGAGTGAGATCCTTTCAGTTTAACCACAAACAGCCTCGGAAAATCCACCAGACTCCATTTAAAAAAACAGTAATTTTATCATCTCAAAACACACCTCATTAAAAGCGGACAGAAACACCATAAAACTCAGAAAAGTCATCTTGGTTCACCTTTTCACTGTTCCACCAATCACCTACTCTGGTTTGGTTGAAATACACTCTTAATTCAGCAAGTTAGATGTTTAAATATGCTGACTCAATACACGCTTAAATTACTGTTTATGTAAATGGAGTTTGGGGGATTTGGTGATGGAGGTTTTGGGGCTGTTTCTGGTTACACAAAAAGGATCTTACTCTGTCACAAAAAGGTCTATCTCTTTTATTTAGTTTTTGTTTATTTATTTAACCAGAAAAACCTCTTGAGATTAAAAAAAAAAAGTATTTTTCAAGAGTGTCCTGGCCGAGACAGGCAGCAAAATTAGTTACAGACAATAAAAACATGTTTTCAATTTAAAATCTTTTGCTAAATGTACTCACATAAGTAGGCTGAAAGTTGGCCAAGAATAGCTTTGTAAACAAGAGAATGCCAATGAAAAAGTCTATGAAATTGTAAGGAGAGCCAGCCAATGATGAGTTAGTGGCCTACAGTTGGGAACAAATCTCAGTGCACCATGGTACACAGAGTCCATGCTAACACTGGGTGGGTGCATTCATATATAGAGACCAGTCTCTTTCTGGCCAAGAAAGAGAAGCAGTTTCTATTTCTAAAATAAAAACCCAGTTACAGCTTCAGCATTTTCACGAGTAGTTCAATGTGTACTAAGTTCTTGAACACTTAAATAACAATCTGAGCCTGGCAGTGGCAAGAACAAGCAATTTTAGTGGACATAAATTGACGGTGTGCACATGCTCCAAGCATTTACACTGCAGTCTGGCTGCTACTCTCGCTCATAATGACCTGGCATAAACTCTTATTGTGTTATACTGGACTGTTGTTTCACATGAGTCACTTTGACAAATAGTGTCCAGGTTAAAAAATAATGAGCTTAACCTTTAATGACTCATCTGCTACGAAACTGTATTTTCAAGAAATCTTGCAAAACCTAACATCCACTCTGCAGTGATTACAGCCTCAGCAGCTCATAACAAGGTCAGGGGTCGCTGGGTTTAGTTTAACATAAAGGGGAGCAACTAGGTGTCATTAGTGTGATGCAACTGGAAGCTATGGTGTTTGAGTATTTATCTGGTGTGAAGGCAGAATGGAGGAAGCACGAGAGAGATACAAACACAGAAATGCAGACACGTAAACTGCCGTGTACACTTTAGCTTTTTTTTTTCCTGCTGTTGAGTTTTAGTGACCTGAGTCAGTGGGGACTTGCTAGCAGGTGGTGGTAACAGGGGAAACGTAACACAAGACATCATGCACGTCATGGCAGAGTTATTTCAACTGGGTTAGTTTTTAAATGGAGGACTAAGGATTGATGCACACTACAAAATTTCTTAATCTGGTTTCACATATGCGCATTTATATATCACAAAATGGGTACTATACAACCATATTATAACAACTTTAAGTTTTTATAAGCAATTTTTTTTTTTTACAAAATCTTTTAGTTTAACTCCATATTTGCCTGGATATTAATGTTTGTTTGGGAAATCTTGTAGTGTGCACGTGCAACGCTCTCTCCAACACAGCCACATTGCTACACAATCCATACTCACCTGGTGACAGGTAACCTAACTCTGAGTTCACATCAACACAACAGAGAAAACAAACAGTAATCAAATCAAAATCAAACCCAAAGATGAGAAAAGGGGCTACTCTTTATTTCACAGGCCTGATTTTTTATTTTATTTTGAGCATCAATCTTTACAATCTGAGGCCCACAAAATGAAATGTAGCCGTATGGTGAAAGAAAAAGGTGATTATGATTCGCATTCTCACACAGGAAGTGATTTGTTTGTTTCCCACCTTGCAAAGCGCTGCCCAGCAGAGCGTCCAGCTCCGGGTTGATCTCCGCTTTCTCCTTCAGCATGTGGAAAAGCAGCTGGTTCTGGGTGGCGCTGTTGATCTCAGTCTGCTTCAACCTGCCCTCCATCACCTTCAGCTGAGAGTCCTTCTGAGCCGCCTGCAGACCCTGATACAGGATGACACAGCAGATGGGTTATCACTGGACATGCAGCAGTAAATTCTTTGTACCTGTTCATATATCTCAAACCAACAAACCCAATGAAGCCTCTGTATCCTTACCTTAAGTGGCCGATTTATAATTACTTCCACCGCTTCATTTGTTCCATCCACCTATCTCTTTGTGGCTGCATTTCCTCACTGGACCAATTAGGCTGCATCAAATCGAATCTTGTCTAATCTAATAGAAACTTAATTTAATCAAGTTGTTCCATTTAAAGTCTCATTGAATTCAATCTTATAAAGCAGCCATGGCTACGAAAGCAAGATCGAGATGAACGCACAAATTGTCTCCAAGTTGCCGCAGGAAAACAGCTTGTCAGGGTTTACTTCTTGGCAAAGAAGATGAGGACAGCAAATGTCGAAGGGTTTCAAAACAGACAATTTGATTAAAATGGACTGATGAATTTGCCTTTATCTTTAATGTTTAGTCATGATATTATTAATGTTTGTTTATCCATTTTGCAAAAGTGGCCCCCGGGCAAAACAAGTCGAGCATCCCTCGATTATCAAGTTGCTTTCAGAGATATACAGAGACCTGGCTTATCTTTTGCCAGCTCGTGAATGCAAACAAAAACACAGTGATAGCATTAAGGCTGAAATCACATTAAGTCAGCAGGGGCAGTAGGTACCTTATTGATGGCCATAGTCATGAAATGATCCAGAAGGAAGCGGGCCTCTGATAAATTACAGGAGCTGACCACTGCGGTGACATCCACAGTGTCTCCTTCCTCCTGTAACAGAATCATAACACAGTCAATAAAGTGTTGGGAAATACAATTGCTTTCTTGGCAAGAGCTAGAGGAGAAGATTGATACTACTCTTATAGATGTCTGTTAAATACCACCTGCAGCTGGTTAGCTTAGCTTAGCTTAGCTTAGCTCAAAGACTGGAAATGGTGAAACAGCTAGCCTGGCTCTGTCAAAATGAAACGAAAACTGCCCACTAGCACTCCTAACACTTCACAGAAACTAGTTCCTACACAGATATGAGTTGTTAGTAATATTTACACCCAACTGCCAAGTGGTGTGTAGCTAACTGAACGAGTGCTAATGCTAACCTTAGCTTGCTAAGCTTAGACTGAGGAGTAAATAGATAATGGAATGTGGTTAACATGACGGGAATGACTTTGAATAAAGCTTGGTTTGATAATAACGAAATACAATATTATACAACACATTTGTTTTTAAATTATATTTCACCAAAATAACACAGTGTAGCTACTTCAAATTTCAAAATGTTAGCTAAATCAGATATGTCCCATTCATTGTAACCTGTATAACTTCTTCTGACACACATAGGTTATTCTCCATGTATGCAGATATATACATTTACATTAAAGGAGTGTTAGTAATGTTTAATCATTGTTTCTCTTTTTAAAACTTGAATTTTTGAAAGTTAAAGTACAGCCATTAACCTGTAAACTGTATGAACATACCTGTAAGCTGTACAATGACTTTCTATTTACACACAAAGAAACTATAAACTTTTATAGTTTCCTTGTTTACATGAAGGAAAATGTAAAAGACAGAATGGTTAAGATGTCAGTGATAGTGTTCAAGGGGCCAGACTTAATAGGAGCGGGCATGGTAATTCAAACTGAAACCCATCATATTTTTGTTGTTTCAGCTCTGACTGAAAAATGCTTCCACCAGATTGAAAAACACACATTACATGATGCTTACTGGTGTTTTTTTCTAAATACTAAATATGTGTATTTTTTCCTTGTTATGGGTCTCCAAACAGATCATGTCTTTGTCCAGCAGCTGCATCTCAAGCCCCTGTTTGTTCCAAGATCGCTAACGTTACATCCTGACACATAAACAAACAGGGCAGGTCCGACCTGTTATCACTGAACAGACCTCAATCATAACCAGATCAGTTCTTAATGGCTCTGATTATTGTTCTGGCTGGACTTAATGATGTGGCCCTTCTGTTGGGTAATTATTTGCCACACTAGGACTTGACTGTATGCTATGATGCTTTGCAGTTTGCCTCAGTGATTTACATTCGTACTAATTAGTCATCCAACATTAATTAGCCAGCACACATAAGTCATGACAACGTTAAAGCTAGAGAGGCTCTAACATTTGCTAACACTCACTGACACCACATTAAAGGTAACAGTCCAAATTAATATAGGGCAACTCAACAGAGATACTGCTGGCTAATGTTAGCGTAACAAGTGCAAATCTTGTTCACAGACAGTCACAAGTACCAGTAAGTGATGGAGGTCCAGATTAGAAATAATTTGGCGATCAGCGCCACCTCCTGACAATTATTGGAAACACTATCTAACGTTAACCCTTCTGAATATTCATCAATATCATCAACAGTTTAAAGTTAGGCTAGTTAATGGAAACCAAATTCATGTACTCGCTATCAGCAGGTAGTGTTAGCTTTTTTGGATCCAACAGGATTGAGATGCAGCTGCTGGACAGAGACACGATCTGTTCAGAGACTAATAACAAGGCAAATTAAAGCGCATACTTTGCATCAAAAACTTTGTGTTTTGTAATCTGGTGGAAGGATTTTCCAGTCAAAGTTGAAACAATAAAGATAATGTGTTGTAGTGTGATTTACTGTGCCCACCCCATTGACTCCAATACAACTGACACCAAAGTCTGGCCCGTCGAGCGCTGTCACTGATGCCATGACCATTTCTTCTTTTATATTTTCCTTGGTTTACATAGTGTAGGTAATAGGAGGCTTTTGATTGGGCAACAGCACTACAAATGTCTCCTGGCAACTAATTTACACATGACTAAAGTCTTTACTAGCTAATGCTTTTTCTTCTAATGGTCCAACCCAATTAATTAAATCCATAGACATACATATTTCTATGTGTAAAACACTACTTCTAAACTAAGAGTAAGTAACACAATTCTAAGTTTGCACTGATTCAAAAGTTATTGTGTCATCCAGGTATTGAACATGTCAACTTACACAGTATTACAACAGTGTTCCCAGTGTTAACACTGTAGCCCTCAGGCTGCTTACAGCTGATAAATAACTGCACAGTTTGGCAAAAGGGACAGCAGTCGCAGGATTTTGTTGTAACTTCTGATTGGATATTATTTAAGCTCAAAAATAATTCATTAAAAACTACTGATGGAACACCATGAGTGTGACGTGAGAGGCCATGCAGAGTGAAATACTCTTCACATAACACTTGTAAAGTTGCATGTATTAACTGCTGTTCAGTGAGCATCATTAGGCTGCTGGACCTAATGGCTGCTGCATTAATAGGCTGCACTGACAGTGGCTGTTGTTTCACTGAGCCATTGTTTCCGTGACAAATAAGCACCTGATGCTTATTTGTCCAAAATGCTCTGGTGCAAAACTCTGCAATGATTTCCCAGTTATTAACTACAGTCAAGTACAAGCATGTACTAGCTAATGAGGTGGTGATACATAATACTGTGCACTGTTACTCCTTCCTTTACCCTGTGTTACCTTCATTTGTGAAGCATCACAACTACAAGCATTATGACTACAAGATATTACGAGACGTCACCTTGGCCTCCTCCATCTGCATGATGTTGGCCTGGCAGTCGGCGATGCTGTCGTTGATATAGTCAATGTTGGCGCCCAGAGACTCCAGCTCCTCGTTCAGGGAGGCCAGGGAGCGGTCGGCGTCTGCACCTTCCACCGCCATCTTCTCTTTCTTTCTGGACACTCGCTCTCTGCGCTTGGTCAGCTCCTCCCTTTGCTGAAATTGGTGTTGGAGTTTAAGGCGAGGGAATTAAGAGGAGACAGGAAGGGAAGGAACAAAAGAGGAATGAGGATGAGGTTTCACGGGCAAATATCATTTTATATTTCTCCTACAGGACTGAAAAACACACAATTTCTTCCCTTATTGCATGATTTTTATTATAATCTGATGACGTGTTACCTTCAACAGCCTGTTCATGTCCGTCTCCATGTTAGAAATGGTCATCCTCTGCATGATGATGTCAGTGACACGTCTCTCCAGTGACTGCCATTTGGCCCTGGCTGTCCTGGTGAGGTAGATACTTCCCATCCGCACCGGAGAACTCCTGAGGAAGAAGATATGGCTCCTTTTAAAACGGTTTAAACACACACTCAGCTGTGTAATGCACATTGCTTAGGTGCCACACCTGGCTCCATTGGCTGGGGACGCTCCAGATGTCTGCATCCTTCCTGGGGTGGCTCTATGAGGCTCCTGCAGAGGGTCGGGTAAGCTCACCTTCCTGCTCACCTTCCCAGACGTGGGCCTCACCTGCCGCCTGAGAGCCGTCACCTGATGCAGCAGTTCATATTGCATATTAGAGTTAAACAAAAGCCGATGCAAACCTGTTATAGTATCCATACTCTGTTTATGTGGCTGTGTGGCTCACCTCTTCATTCTTCCTGCGGAGAATCAGCTCCTGCTGTCTTTTCTGAGCCTCCATCTGCCTCAGTTGGTGCTGTAAGAAGAAAGTGAAAGGTTGGTGAGCAGTCATGACAAAAATCAACCTACTATATATTCTACTTTTAGAAAAGCAAGGCTTCATCATGTTATTAAGTTGTGAGATGTAGTGACCATTAAACCTAGATTGAGTTAAGAGCAGTAACTTTTTGACACACTTGAGTTTATGTGTAAAATAAGCAGTTATAGTTATATATTTTATTTGATATGGACATTACAGTAGCATTAGAACTGTGCATTTATGCACTAGGACCAGATGCGCTGTGTTTAATGTGTGTAGAGAAACGCTAATTTGCAACATCTGTTGAGGCGTTTTTAAACTGTAAAATACAGAGAAAACACATCCACAAATCGCACACAAAATACACCCACACATAGGCATTGGTATGGGTAGGTGACGAGTTGGGTATGGGAATAAGCCCCCTTCAATATTTTGAATATATGAAATATATTTTGACAAAATTAAAGAAATTTACGTCATAAATTGATGCAGAAAAAGCAAAAACTTGTGCATAAAAATTCACCAGAATGCAGGAAAAAATTGTTTGATGCTCAAAATTTTCTTGCAGAAGACGTCACCTGCAGTGTTGAAACGAAACCCAGAAACTTACACTCACAACACAACACCTACATACACAGAAACATAACCACACAAAATACAAAACGCAGGTGTGTCTACACTTGGGAATAATGTTGTTTCTCTTTCAGCCATGATTTAATACCTCTATGAAAAACATCGATTCTGCTGGTCGACAGTTTCATAGTTTTGCTCGAACAAACTCTCCAAAATAAAAGTAATTTGACAAATACTGTGTGATTGTGATAAATGTTTCCAACCCTCTCACCTCAGCTCTGCGCTGGTCTTTCTTCAGAGAGGCGATCTCCCTGTTCCTCTTGCACTCCGTTGCTCTGCTCCGCTCCTGCTGCTCCTTCATCTGACGCATCAGCGACACCTGGTGGAGACATACAAACACAGCAGGACAAAATCAGCACTGCAACGACAGGTGTGAAGCAGGGCTGGGCTATATACATATATATCGATATTATATCAATATTGTGATTTGAGACTAGATATCATCTTAGATTTTGGAGATTGTAATATATAAAGTGTTTTATTTTCCTGGTTTATAAGACTGCATTACAGTAAATAAATGTCATTTTCAAAACAAAACCCCCCAAAAACCCAAAACCTCTTCCTTTACCTTGGTCTTCTTCATCTCGGTCACATCCTGCTGGAGTTTCTTGAGCTGCTTCTCGTACTGCGACTGGTTCTTCAGTAGGCGGGCGTGCTCTTTCTGAGCTGACTGGAGCTTCTGCAGCTCTTTGTTCATGGAGCTCAGCTTCCTCTCGTACTCTGTTTTGATCTTCTTGGCCTTCTCCTCCGTACCCGACTCCACTGAACCTGGAGATGGAAATGATGAAAGCACAGCCTCGTTTGTTTTGTCCTTTTAGACCAGATTCTTCAGTCTCTTCAGTTTCAGAGGGGTATCTAAGTACTAGTTACAATGCTCATTACTGATTCAAGTCTCTGTTTGCACCTCTCTTACCCATATTATGCAGCACCTTGTCCCTCTCCAGCTGCGTGTCTCTGATCTTGTTCTGCAGCATCATCAGCTTCTGCTCGTACTGCTGTTTGAGCGTGTGCAGACGCCGCTGGCTGTTCTCCAGCTCATCAATCAGCTTCTGCTTGATGGCGATCTCGCAGGTGATGTTGGCCAGGTCGGCCTGGACGTTTTCTGCACACGAACAAATCATCACATCCTTTTGCCTCTTCTATTTTATCACCTATGACTTCATCGAAGAAGTTGTGCAAAATGGTGACTACCTTTCTCCTCCAGTTCATCAGAGTCAGACTCATCAGACGTCTCATCTCCCGCAATGTCAAAGTCCTCCTCCTCTCCATCTGCATCCTCGCCTTCTTCGTGGTCGCTGGCCTCCTGTCAAGATATAAGCACACACATGAACAAGACAGGAAGAAATACACACTTTAAAATGTGTTATCTTTAAATAGAAATGCAGTTCATATGCACCTCTGCTTCCTCGTTGCCTCGCTCGTGGTCGTTGTCTGGCACGTCCTCTTTGACAACACTGAAAAGATGAATAGACTATTAATCAGCTGCCAAACGAGCTCTCATACTGGAGGTCAGATTAGGAATGAACTGCAATTTAAATCAGAACAAGGATGGGTAAAGGGCACATGCAAGTGATTATACACTCGATCAGATCAGGAGCAGATGTGGAGTCAGTGTATTAATGGATGATTTCAGTGTAATTGCATGGAGGGTGACAGTGATGATACACTGGGAGAGGCAAAATGATTACTGATCACTATCAACAGTTAATATCACACACTGATTTCATTTTGAGAGGAAGTGCCACACACTACTAAGATGTGTTGACCAAAATCTGCAGACCGTTATCTAAAAATCTCGATTTTTTTTTTGCACACAATCAAACTTCAATTTAAGACGCTACTTATGATGAGATCTGATCAACAGCTCGTGTGTAGTGAAAAGGAAAACAGACAGAAGAGGAGGAGGTAAGAGCTAGTTAGAGTATCTGCTTCCCTCCAGGAGTGTTAACCACCTGTAGGTGGAGAAGAAGTTAGAGATTAGTCACTTTGGGAACTCATAAAGGGAGATCTGGGTTCGGACGCAGGTCAACAATCAGCTGAAATCCTTTCAATTACTTGGCTCATATCAATGATTTGCACCGCCGGTAATTGAACCAGTTTCAGATTTGACCCAATCCTGGGTGGGATATAGCAAACCTGGTGTGTTCAACCTCTCGGTGGTGACTCTCCTCGTATCGCCTTAGTCTTCAGAGAGAGAGGGATGGAAGGATGGGGGTGAGGATGGTGAGGTGCGGAGGTGAAGGAGGAGGTAGAAGGGGGCAGACAGGCCGCAGAAGTTGGGGCAAGCGAGGGAGTGTTACAAATTGGGAGAGAGACAGAGAATGAGAGAGCAGCACATAAAAAAAGAGAGACTGACAAACACACTGTGTTCAGATGATGAACACTGCTTATGGAGGTGCACATGACAGACTTCGCCTCAAGAAATTCTGCTAAAAACAATTACCAGATCACAAATTAAATTCCTCTCTTCTTCAGACAGCCATCATCATTTATAGCCGTCACCCTCGTCTCTAAATCCAGCCTTCATTCCATTTAAGAAACCCCAGGGAGTTAACTGCTAATGCAGGGAGCCAGGAGATAATTACCCACAACACATCAGGCCACACGCCCTCGCCGTGGCAACAGAAAAACATTAAGACTCTCCCTTTTCAGTATCCTCACAACGCGTTTGTTATTCTATTCACTTCCAGGGATGTTCTCAGGATTCAATACTAATTTAGCTGCATTTCTTTGATCCATACACTGACAGGGGAATTCAAATAGAATGGATTGTGGCAGCTGGTAGCATTGGGAATTGGGCATTACTTTCCGCCTTGTCCCGCCCTACTGTGCTGTGATTGGCTAGTACTAACTCTACCCATGACCACTTTGCCCTAACCCTGACTGTGTCCAACCTCGATGCAGTGACATGACGAGAACTCGACAATCAAAATACAGCAGGGCAGGTCTAGGAGATACCCTTTTGGAAAAAAAAAAAAATTGCATATCTGCCCTGTCTCAAGTAAGTGCTCAGGAACAGCGCCAAGCTTTGAGGCCAATTTCATACAGCGGCCAAACTGGAATTACAACGTCCAGGTTGCATGATGCCATTGGGCCCCGTAAGACTTTGCCCATAGACTTACATTGTGAGACGTCTGTAAATCTGTGGATACATTTTTTGAGCATCACAACCCCAGCAAAATGACTTGTTTCAATGACTTGATTGATCCTTTTGGTCCTTTAATGTTTTTCAAGTCTAGAAGAGCCATGCGATCAGGTCATTTTTATCCCCATTGAAGTTAGCAAAGTACGACACCGGAAATTAGCCAGTAAGTCTCCAGTGCACTTGCTCTATGGGCCTCACAATGCATAAGATCGAAGTAATTTTATACCCAGATTGAACTTTCTTAGCTTTATGGGCCACTCAGCAACTCTCATAGGAATGAACAGAGCCCCGCCTCCAATGCTGTATCCAGCTCTCTTTCTACATGCATGGTCTCAAGGTCCAAATCACAAAAGACATTGCGCTACTGATATTACAGCACAAACAGACCCAGAGAGTTTCGTAGCTGAGGGCAGTTTGCCTTTTTTGTGTCTAATTGCAGTTATTCTCGTGGCAATGTATATAAATGTTGCCTCTGCACCAAGAACACAGTAGGCAGGACACTAGCAGAGAGAGAAAGAAAACCGTGAGCTACACATCCTGACCGACAAAGTGCGGTGGCATGCCTGGCATGATGATGCCTTCGTCTGGCTGCAATCACTGCAACCGTGATCATCAGAAAGTCTGGAGCTTTTTTAACACAGAGAGTACACTACAACGTCCCTTCTTTAGGCCGCCTTCACATTTTTTTCACAGAACCAAATGACCGCAGCATCATTCTGCTCCAGTGTGTGAATTTAGACTGCATCCTGGCAATCGTGGAATCAAAAGAGGTGTGACAGGCATGACATGAAAAACCACTGCGTCAGCCTCTAATGTGACACAAAACATTCGTGCTAGCAGTGCTTTATAGACATAACATAACAGTGGCATTACATGGCAATAGCATGCATTTACTGTCCAAGTTATATGGTGGCTGATCTGTCTTTTGCTCGGAGGGTAAGGAGCTCCCGGACCTCATTATTTGCCAAATTTACGGACATTTACCACATTACAGCCACTGTTCTTCTTCTTTAAGTTAGCTGCTAACTGCTAACAGCTAACCGCTACATTTTAAATCTCCCTTGGTAGGTTGAAAGCATAACATGTCATCAAAATGTCACACCTATCGAGCCAATGGTCCCTTCTTGCCAGCTGCCGTTCTCTACCTCCTGTAGCAAATTAAGGGTGAGACCTCTCCGTTTCCCTATTCCACAACCGTACCTTAAATACAGCACGGCGAGGCGGCGTAACGGCACGATATTCAGGCCTGGAACAAGCAGTTTTTGAGGGGCTTGGCCGTGACACCCCTTAAATGCACCAACTCTGTGTTGCGGTTTGTGCAGGTTTAGCGGCAGCAAAAGCTGCTGTGAATTTGTCCCTGAATGTCATCATATGACAAACCATTGTGTCAGACCCACAGCATACCTCTTCTTCTTCTTCCTCTCCTTCTTCTTGAGTTTCTCCAGGCTTTTCTTGGCCATCTCAATGACGTCATTGGCTTCTTTCTCAGGGGCGAGTAAAGCCGGGGAGAAAGAGCCGCCGGGGCCGCCGTACAGCGAAGAGCGAGTGGAGGCCCGGGACAAGGTCTTCCTGAGATTCTCGTTTACAGCCTCGCTTTCAAGAAGTTTAGCTCTGAGAGAGGAGCAAAGTAGATACGGTCAGTGTTTAAATTGCTCTACATAGTACAACAAAATAAAATTTAAAATGTGGTCACGACATACCTGAGCTCCTCGATTTCTTTGATGTAGTTCTGAATCATGTTCCCGATCTCTTCATTGCCGTCACCTACAGTCAGAGGTATCATTTTAGCTTTAACATGGATTCATGGTGAATTGTCAGGAGCAGTGGTGGAGAAGAAGACTTTTAAATGTAGTAACGCACAATACCTTGAACAATAAAAACTACTCTTCAAACACTCCTGTGACAGTCATTTCAGAAATATACACCTGCTTTCGCCACAATCTGGTTGGCCTGGTCACTCAGGATCTGTGTGAGTCTAGCTCTCTGGGCGTCGATGGTCTCCTGCATGGCCTTCACTCTCACCCTCAGGTTATTGTTCTCCGTCTGCAGCATCGAGTTCTCATGGACCAAGTCGTTAATGCCTTCCATCCCATCTTCACCCACCATACGCTTCCCCTGAGCATCAGGCAAGGCAATTAATATAACATTTCCTTTGCACTCATGTCTGTGCACTGATTTTATTTTCTATATTGATCTATTTTGATCTATATTTACATCCTCCCTTCTTACCGTCCTGTACTCCATCAGCTCCATCTGCAGTCGCGCTATCTCCGTTCTAAGGGCGCTGATCTGCTGGCTGGCTCTGTCCTGGTTCACCATCACCTTGTTCTTAATGTTTCGGGCTCTGTTGGCGTACTTCAGAGTGTTCAAGGTCTCCATGAAGTCCCGGTCCGACGGGCTGATACAGGCGATCATCACTGTTTGACTGGAGAACGCACAAATGAGGAAAGTGGTGATCGGTTGCAATGAGTAATCTGTAAAACTAAGTTATTTTTGTACTAGTTAGTGATAATAAGAACTGTTATGTTAGGCATAGTAGGACAAATTTAACTTAAAGGGTGCATATAAACTTTTTTTTTATCTGACTTGTGAGGCACTGCTCTCTACCTCTTGAAACTGTGATCCATCATCACAGATATAATCCATATTAGCACACAGTGGTTACAAACCTGTTGCCACCGAGTGAGTCCTGTAACAGCCGGGTCAGTTTGGAGTCTCTGTAAGGCACGTGAGTGGAGCGTTTACTCCTGTCTCCCAGAGCACTGATGACATTTCCCAAAGCAAGCTGCGGTAAGACAAGGAAAAACAACAAGTTTATGATTGAATATTTGAGAGTAAAAACAATGCCAGGAATGAATGAAATAGGGAGTTAACAACTCTGTACTTTTGGAAAACACCATTCATTTGTACTTAAGTGAAGCGAAATGATAATTGTGTCAGGGAGAGAAATTAAATGTGTGGTTCATGTTCTGGCCACATGGGGGCTCCCTTGCTCCACAAAATTACCCAGACGTGCCATTGTAGAATGACAGATTGACTATCAGGGTGTCTGCAGATCCTTAACAAGTCTTTAAATGTCTTAATTTATTTTTTAAAAAGCCTTAAATTCAAATTTATGTGGTCTCAATTGCCACAAACATTTTATCTAATTCAACTATCCATTTTTTAATTTCTTTTTGTTAAAAACTCTTCTGCATTTAAGTCCACATTTCTGCTATCAAAAATCTTTTAAGCTACCACTGAACCTTCTTCTGTCTTTTTACTTTATACTTGCAATTACCTGTTGATGAAACATAGATTAACCTAATTCACTCTAATAACCATGTTCCTAGGCTATATAAAACCCACTCCTGCATGGGACCTCGCGTAATACTTAACTTTATACTTACCTGCAATGCCTGAATAAGTAAAAGATGATTTGTCCAAACACGTCTTAAATGTCGTTTAAAATCATCTTGCAAAGGTCATAAAAAGCCTTACATCTAAGTGTCAGATTACTGTAAACATGCTGACCACAACAAATGCAAATTTTCCAGTAGGTTTAACATTATTTAATCCATAATGGATCCAATGCATAAATACAGTATATGTCTGTGGCCTATAACTGTACTTCACTGTGCAATATAAAATGTCTGGTGCAGACTGAGACATGTTCTTAGGTTCCTCACCAGCCCACAGTTGATGGAGATGCCCTCTTTGGCTCTGTCTCCTGTCGCTCCGGTCCTCTTCAGTCTCTCAGAACCTGCCAGGTCCACAAAGTGGAACTTGGCTGTCAGTGTCTCAAACTCGTTAATCTCTGAGTCGTTAGCTAGACGGTTGTCTGTTACATTATCCTGAAGGAGGAAGAACGGAATAGAATTGGAAGGAGATACACTATTAAGCACAGTTAAAGGATTCGATTGTGAAATTGTAGCTGATGATCATCTCAGTCTAGCAGAATATCAGTATCATGTTCAGTGGCAGCAGAGATCTGCCGCTGTGTGTTAGAGTACGTACGTTGTTATCAGGAGAGCAGACTCGGACTTGGCACAGGTGGATGGTGAAGATGGCATGGGAGCGCGAACTCTGGACGTTCATCTGAGTGCTGGCGGTGGTACGAGACAGAGCGCCCAGCTTCAGACACTGAATCATCTGTTAGAGGAGAGGTGGAGGGAACAGACGGCAGGAGAGAAAGAGACAGGAGATGACATAATGTGAGTGTTCATACTGTATGTCACAGACATCTCTGTGTCACGGTCATAAAATGATATTAATATAAAAACTATATAGCGAACCGGTCCATTATATAGCAATCAATGAGACACAGAGATTTGTCCTGTCACTTATCCACAAACCTTGCTAAGATCAATGTTCACAGGAACTATTTCTCAAACAGAGGGTAGCACTACATTTGAGAAAAAAAAGTTTTCTTCCCAATTTCAAGATAACAAGGGGTGAGTAACTGATATACAAATGATCATTTTGAGGACGAAGAATTCCTTTTAAAGCCACTTTAATTAAACACAGCTAAATGCTGGACAAAGATGGGGTTGGTGCAAATAAAGCTGTCTGTGGGGTGTTAAAGCTGACCTCAGCCGCAGAGGTGACGGTGCGCGTGGTGACCCCCACGGTGTAGATTCCTCCATTGGCATCCTCGTGGATTTTGATGTTGGACCTCTGCTTCCTGGCCTCGAGGTCTCGCGTCGAGTCAAACAAGTCCAGCACCTCCTCGTTGTACAACTGGAGATTTAATTAATAAAAAACAGGAGAGACAAAGTGTAATTATGACATCATCAGCACCATCTTTTACTTTACTTTTCAGCCTGATCTCTTCCCTTCAGCTGCTTCCTCACCAGCTGCTAGCAGCCACTTGGTGGTTAAAAATAAATCCAGGAGCTGACCACGGAGACAGACTAATGACAGTTTAATGGCTGTAGGGTCATCTGGACGCTTTAACAACCTCAAACCCCTACACCCTTTGCTGACCTTTGACCTCTTGCTGTCTGCATGCTCTGGCTACATCTAACTAATGGGCCTTAAGTGGACTGGACATGTTGAGTGTAGAGTTTAGACTATGGGTGATAATTGCACCTTAATATGGGAGGAAAACACTAATTTCTGGGTTGAAATCCTGTGAAAGTGTCACATTTTTGTGTGTTTCTGCACCTCCAGGAACTGTGCGTTGATCTTGAACTCAGGAACAGGCCTGCCCTGCTCGGTGGCAGCCTGTCTGCGCTCCTCGATCCCTCTGAACAGGTGGTAGACAGCTCGGGGAATGATACCAAGCTCGTCCTCGCCGATGTTGACGTCAAAGCCGGTTCCCATGGTGTAGGTCTTTCCTGAACCCGTCTGGACGCAGGGAAGAAGACAGAGTCATCAGTTACTTCACCAACAGGGGATACAAGTCTATTTTTGCTTACATCATGTGGGTTCCTGATGTAGTTTAGTAGGTTTTTATACCCATATATCTTTTTTATTTCTTTTTATTTCTTTCTTTAGTTTTTTAATACTTTATTTCGAACAATTAAAAAATAAAAATATGGAATTAGAGGGGTTGAAAAGTTATTTGGTAAACAGGAATCAATTTGTGCAGATGGGTGATCACCAATCAACACACCTTGATATTACATGTGGAGTCCCACAGGGGTCTGTTTTGGGTCCCAAATTGTTTATTATGTATATAAATGATATTTGTTTATAACCCCCTTCTCTCTCTTCAACCACTCAGCTAACTAAAGTCTCTAGGGCTTGGAGGTTGGGGTGCAGCTCTGAGGAGTTTCTCTAACAGAGGGAAAAGAGGGGTCAGAGGGGATGGGGGTAATCGCCATGGTGACAAAAGGAGGAATGCGACATTGAGCTCAAATTCACGCGTCACCCCTCTCCTCCCTGTCGAAACGCCTGAAAGAGACCCTGACAGGAGTGTGTGTCTGTGTGTGTTTGTGGGGTGATATATTAGGGAGTGTGTGAGAAAGACGCTGTGTGTGTATGTCTGTTAATTCTACGAGACCACACCTGTGTGATTACTGTGTTTGTGCACATGCTCCTGTGTATGTGTATGTGTATGTGTGTGTGTGTGTGTGTTCGGCCTCCGCTGCGCCCTGTGAAAGGCTCTTTGACAGGAATACAAGGGCTGCAGGAACAATGTGAGGAGAGAATAATGAACAGAAAGAAGAAGAAGAGCGCAGGGGAAGAGTAAGAGGAGGGAAAGAGACGCTGAGAGGCAGGAAGCTTGCTCTCTCTGTACATTTCAGCCCAGACGAGACACAACAAAGGCTAACAGAAACAGTTTGTATTGAGTAGGCTTTGACGCTGCTGCACCAAAGTATTCATGTCATGTTGCCACATACTGTTACAGGCCTTCACTCTACCACAGGGTCCAAAATATTATGAATACACAGAGCAGAGGTATCAGGAGCGTTAGCAACATCAGAGGGTGTCAGTGAAGCAGTGATGTTAGCTTGAAGCTAACTCAAAGTAGCTAGCTTGAAGTTCAAAGGCTGCTTAGTAAAGCAAAGGAACAGAAAAAGAAGAAAGACACGCAGTAACTAAAAACAGAATGTTTCCTTTAGCTAGTCTAATTACATTAAAATAACTTAAAGATAGCTTAAACATATCATATCACGTGTATTCCTCTAGTTTCAGAGGCTGACACAGCAGTTACTGCTACCTGCTAAGCTAGGCTAGTTAGCTTTTAGTTAGCAGGACTATTTTAACTGGTGTTTATGATAACATTTAGCCGCTGCCTTATTTATGTAATATAACAAAGTCATTTGCTATTTTATGGATTTATAAATGCTGATTTGAATGCAGGAGACATATAGGAAAGGGTGGGTAAATTAGCTTTCAGCAGCTAGCCTTAGCTAGTAAGTTCTATAATGTAATGATTTGGTAGCTGGTAAAAGAGATGTCAGAAAGTCTGATTGTAGTCTTACCTCCATTTTGACCCATGTAGTTATTCTGTTTGGCTTTTTTGTGCAGTGTAACGTTAGTGCTAACTATTTCCTGTCAAAATCTGTTGCTGTGAGCTCAACAATGGAGAGTACGGAAAAGTCCGAAAGAGACGACTCATAATGAAGAAAAACTATTTTGTTGTTTCAACTTGTCGGTTTAATTTAAAAAATGTTTTCAATTAATATCCTATGGTCTGGCTGTTTTTGTTAGGTTAAAAAAGAAACATTAATGTTAAGTTTTAGTTGAGTTGGGTTGTGCCTTTTCAATGAAATGAAATGATTACAGTAGCCTTGCTGCTACTGTTAGGGTTGCTTGCCTGGTGCAAGCGTCAAAGAAGTTTCGTAGCTTCCAGATTTACTTCTGCAGTATGCGGCCCACTGAATATGTGCAGTAGTGTTTCTCCCGCTGGCCAGGGTACAATTCGGGGTTCAGTATAGGGATAGGGATAGCATGTAGGGATAGTTCTACATGCGGACTGGAGGAGCCAGGGATCAAACTGGCGATCTATATCTGAGCCACAGTGACAGGTTTTGTCTTTACATCTTGGATGATGGACTTGTCTTGTTCAAAACTGCAAGAGAGTGACATTAAAAACTGTCTTAATGTGTTATTTAATGTGTCATTTGTCCAGGTAGGCTATTAGTGGGGCATAACAAAAAATATCCCCTAATAAACATCTACTGTATAGGGACCTGGTTTTTGTAGTAAAAGCTTATTAAAGAAACTATTTTGTTGCTGAAAGTAAGATAAGAAGATTAATGGCATTCACATCTGCTCACTACAGAGCTGCAGTGAGCATCCAGTTAGCTTTCACACTCTGCTTTGATTGGGTAATAAACTCCCTTTCTATCTCGCCTTTTCAGGCTAATCTATCAGAGCCAATATAAAGCTGCGGTGGAGCAAGCAGGTCGGAACAAGTCAGCTGATAGTGTATTGACAGAGCTGCTGCAGCTCTGAGGCATGTTCACTCCCTCAGTACCCAGACTGATGATATGAAACCAAATCAGCTTCATGTCACATGCCGCCGTAAATCTTGCTGGAAGTAGCTCCATCCCCTGGAGCGATGCAAAAAGGGAACACAGTGCATGTGTGCCCTGTGCCGACCTAGCAGCATGCAAAACACCCACCTGTCCGTATGCAAAGATAGTGGCATTGTAGCCTTCGAAGCAGCCTTCGATGAGCCTCTCAGTGCAGTGGGTGTAGATGGATTCCTGCTGGGTATCCATGTCGAAGACATAGTCGTAGGTGAAGGCCTTGTCCTTACCCAGGACCACCTGCGGCTCCCCGGGCATCACATAGGTACAGATGTGGCAGCCCTCGATCTTCTCCTTGGCCAGCTGAGGACGGATCCTGGTAGACAGAGGGAGACAGAGACAGTGAGACAGTAGTCTGGATTTCTTCCAAACTTTCAGCTCCTGAGGAAAACATTTTTTGTCTATCATCCAAGACTGACTGGCGCTTTAAAAGCAGATAATAGCAAGAAGCAGCCCTGCCTAAAAAACCCAGAAATCCCTCATATAATGACTACAGATATGAGCCAGAAAAAAGGCTAAAAATCAAACCCTGTTGAGGACATTTCCACGATCAATTTTAATTTAAAGCCTCATTTTTTAAATGCACAAACTTTCCTAGATTCTCAAGGCCTCTGGCAACTCTGATCCGTGGATGTTTGTTAATGTGTGTGTAAGACAGCGGCAGAGTGGAGCTGTCTGTGCATGCAGCCACAGCCTGATCACGAATTTATCTGATATTTGACATGATTGATTTTTACAGCTGTGATGATAAAAATGTAGCTGAGCAGGAGGTAATATTTTCACTCAGCTGCAACCTGATGAGTGCTGCTACTGTGCAGTGTGTGTGTCTGTTTGTGTGTGTGAGAAGGACCATGCAGTGCCAGCATACTCTCCAGCAGCAGCCACCATACTCAGCACAGTGCCCTCACTGTTCAAGAGAGAGCTCTGGGTAAACAGTCCCACCCTGGATTTCATTAAGGAATTGCTCCGTTTGCTTTAGTACAAATAAACACACTGTTATTACATCATTTCCTCCCATGATGCACCTCTGGCCACTCATCACTGAACTCACTGTCCACCTGAAGAGGAAGTGAAATATTGGAAGGAAATGGCTTGGACTTATTGGGAGAAACATTTGCAGCCTTGAAAGGAACATATTAAAGATTATATACAGCAAAAGATAACACTGAAATACCAGAAATATTATTGGACATGCTTTAGAAAAAAAAAGGAAATTTCCTGCTTGGATATTTTTTGTAAGTATAACATTTATTTCTCCAAAGCTGCAGCCAAAATGAACCCAGATAAATTAAAGAGAAAAATAACAACCAAGACACCTGAGAATCTCAGGACAGTATCATTATAAATGGCTGCTATTGTTGCTCTGCTGACAGGCATTGACTCGGAGTGTGTGTATGTGTGTGTGAGGATGTGGTGCTTTGCATGCAGTTTGTATTCTGTGTGCACTACTTTTTGAGTGTGCTTGCATTAAAAAAAGAGTCTCACATTCATCACAGCAAGGGCCTATAGACGTTCTGAATGGCCTGAAAGGACAGTCAGTGTGTGCGTGTGTGTGTGCGTGCGTGTGTGTGTGTGTGTGTGTGTGTGTGTGTGTGTGTG
>NC_065528.1:14087636-14173686 GCF_006386435.1 Epinephelus moara
CCTGATGAAAAAGAGGGACCAGTGGATCCAGGCTTGAGGAGACACACAGTCCTACCTGCAGTAACTTTACACCTGCAGAGCATTACTGTCACCTTTGTGTTATGGACAGCAGAACTGCCCAATTTAGCAGAGTCTGCACAATAAATGATATATGTTATGTCAGTCTTTCATTACTGATAGCGAAAGCAGGTGAAACGAGTCAAAATGTAGATATACGATCCTACAATTGCAGCGAGATCATTTTGCTCGTCAAGCTTTGACATCAGAGTTGACTAATTCTGTGTCATAGTACAGCTCAGGCTATTTACTATCATCTAGTATCAATACTAGAAAAATATATTTAAAATGAAGGTAGCATTCACCTAACAATCTCCTAATTTGTATCCCATTGCCTAAAACCTTAGAGCAACCATTACTTGTAAAGAGTCTGGAAGAGTGCAGCTTTGGACAGTTGAGTAATCTAACACCAGACAGTCACGATCATAAATTGACTTCCAGTCAAATTTATAGCTCAAAATCATTTGCTCATCATTAAGTGTGTCCATCAAGTTCTCCTGGTCGCAGAACACTCTTCCTGGAAGCCTTATTTTTTCTCATTTATCTCCATAAACTCAGCCATGTTGCAGTTAAGATGGAGTCAGAGGTCCTTTATGTTTTTGTCCTTGCTTTGGCTACTAAAGTCTGACAGTTTGACAAACTTTAAGCAATTCCTTAAGTAAAAAGACCAAGATAATAATGAGTAAGTAAACATTTTGAAAAACCTTAAGGAGAAGACTTAAGGATGTTTTGTGCAGCCGATTTTATCACAAGGCAACCTTAACTTATAATTTAAGGAAAATCTTAACTTAAGGTGCTTTGTGCAACTGGCCCTAGACCCTTAAAGGAATACTTCATCCCCAAATAACCATTTGTATATCAATCACCCTGTGTTGCACTGAATTTGTGACAAAAAAAATCTTTTTTTCTTATGCCTTCACGGTGAACAACAAATCCAAAAATAGAGGAAATTCTTGATCAATTGAAGATATACTGTTAGTCTCATTATCCAGTCATATGCTTGGTGCTTCCCAAACAAACAGCCCTTTCTGACAGGGAACTGACCTGAAAGAGAAACTTATCTATGCTCTCTTCAAAGCCAGACTCCACTGACAAAAACAGTAATTTTACCTCACTGAACACGGGAGCTGCTGGTCTACCACTGCCTCAATCTGTAGTTTGTTTGTGTTATTGTGTGACTTTGGTGAAGCCGAACTAAGTCAAAGCCACACAACAACACAAACTAACTAAGTGATGGAGGCAGCGGTAGACCAGCAGCTCCTGTCTTCAATGAGGTAAAATTCACGTTTTTGTCAATGGAGTCTGGCTTGGAAGAAAGCTTAGATATATTTCACTTTTAGGTCAGTTCCCTGTTGGAAAAAGCTGCCTGTTCGTAAAGTAGTGAGCATACGACTGGATAAATGAGACGTGGATTATACTGCATGAGTTGTGTGAGTTTGTGAACAGATGTTTTGATATAGTTTTGCTGTTGTTAAATGCGGAACCCTACGACTTCAAGTCATCAAGAATTATTTGTTTTTTGGATTCTTTGTTCACCATGAAGGCATGCAAGAAAAAGCATCTTTTCTTCACAGATTCATCGTCATGGTCATTTGGGGGGTTAAGTATTCCTTAAAAATGTTATCAAATGTTTGATAAACTAAGAATGAGGGGAAAACCAGTAACTCCATTTTTTTTTTAAAGTTAGCAATTTAACCTTTGAACAGCTGTTGTTTTTCACACTTGAATTTAAAACTTGTCCATTTTCAGCCAATGTGTGTGAGTATGGATGAATGTCTTATTTTGAAATGACACAAACAGATTACAACATTATAGTAGAGAAATAGAGAATTCCTTTATTTTTCGAAACTTTTTATTTCGTAATTACAATACTGAGTTAGCAACACTTGCCTGGTTACACATTCAGCAGACACAGAGCAACACTAGCATTTGTTTGTCACCAGTGGGCTCCTTTTAGCCTTGTTTTGGTCTCCACCAAATCCTGTGGGAAATATCTGGCTAAATATGGCTACTAAATGCTCTGCTATGTTTTCCAGTTAGTTGCTAACTTTGTTTTCTCTGTTGGTTGGTACAGGCAGATGGTGTACAGTGGATTTTTCAAAGTTAAAAACAGCTTCTGGAAAAAAATACTTGTGGGAACAGTGAGAGTGAGCCAAAACAGAACAAGTTTTGGCTGTTATACCAAAGACGTGAGCTGAAAGATGCTAAAAAGCTCCATAGAGCTGAGGGGAACCACAGAGTCAGGTAATTACTCTCTGTGGATTTGTCACTAGGAGCAGTTTGACCCGTCGTTAACATGGAAATATAAATTAGTGCTGCTTTAACTTTTATAACAGAGCTCATTAAAACCATTCGTAATCAAGGCTGTTCCAGGTGTAACTGATGTAACTGTAACAGTCAGAGTGTTTAGGTCATCTGAGGAGACTGTGATTTAATAGTAGGATGGTATCAGGCATTACAGGAGGGAATCTGCGTTAATCCCTTTGGCCACTTTCCCAAAACCTGACAGAGAGCCATTACTGTAATCCTGTGTAACAATGGAGGCACTCTCTGCTGCTTACAGCAAGGGCATTAAGTCACTGGGTCATTGTTCACTTCGGCAACTTGAAAGAAGTGCGCCGAAATGAGGACTTCAACATGAGATGTCAAAGTCAGAAAACGTCAAATCCAGTACAGTACAATGAAGCAAGTGATCGGCTGCTCGTTGTGTAGAGGAACCGAGGGAACACGGCTGTTTAACAGTGGCCCCATTTAGACTACATGCTCAGTCTTTCTGATTGTGTTCATCTCCACAGTGTGACACAATGTTTGTTTTGTGTGACATCCTCAGGGTCCTCTATACATCGAGAGATAGAAAGGGTGGGCTAAAGAGGAAGATGAATGTCTGAGAGAGATAAAGACAGAGGCTGAAAAGAAAACGAGACATAATGGTTACAGCTCAGACAAAACACTGATGACTATCTCCACATTAGGAGGCCACCACAGTCCATCCAGTCAAACAGACCTATTATCCCTCAGCGTAATGATGGTCTTTCACATAACAAGACCATGACTGAGTTGCTTCAGCCTTTAGAAACCCTATGTAGAAACTTTTTCTCACTAATTTCTTTGCTCTTCAAGGTGCTAAAGATGTTAAGACCTTCCTACGCACCACTATCAAGATTATAACATCCTACCTCATGCCAACCCACTGGACTACTCTGAATAATCCCAATCTTATTTTTAACAACTTCTTTCCCCACTAATCATTCCTACATATTTTGTGTTTGATAGCTACCAACCTAATTTCACTCCCAATGTGTTATACATCAACGTTTGGGCAGTGGCCTTTAGCATCAGATGAGACGCATCGGAAAAAGTCATAGTAGCAGTCACAAACTGGCTCAGTGAATGTGACAAGTAGAGAGTCCGCACATAAGTTTTAGTCAAAACAACCAGAGTTAATTAAACTAAGATTGACTTGAATAACCAATGGAGTGTGTAGGTCGGCAAACTCAGAACTGAAAGCCATGCATGGATGTGTCAGGTGTGCTGCGGAGGTGTTGAAGGTGCAAAACCAAACTTGAAGCTGGATGTTAGTCTTCCAACTATATAGATTTCAATAGTGCACCAAAATGAATGGAGGCCAAAGGCTGCCTTAAAGATGGAAAGCCATTCTAAAAACATTTAGCATGGTTTGCAAAGTAGTAAATGCGAATTCTGTTTGTATTTAATGGGCTACATGCTGCAAAGCTATTTGCCTCCAAACACATGGTTTCATCCATGTTGTGCATTGTTAGATTTTTGATGGTGTGTAACGGATAGGGATGCACCGATCTGATATCTGGATCGAAAATCGGCCCCGATATCATCAAAATAGATGGATCGGGTATCGGAAAATGCAACCTATACCTGAGGCAATCCTTTTCCTTTAATTCTATTGTGACGCGAGCTACGTCATATGTCATGGAGCGAAGGAGAGAATCTGCCGTGTGGAGGTATTTCACACTATTTCAACTGCTGTTGCACAATTGTTTATTTTTGTTAAAAATAAATAGTTCATCATTGCATAATCTGTTTCATCTTGTAGTCATCAATGCCTGATGCCTCTAGTCTTTTCTGTTATACATGTAAAGGTATATAGCTTTTTAGGTCAACCATGATATCGGATCGGTATCGGGTTATTGGCTGATACTCAAAGCCACAGCATCGGGATTGGTATCGAAACTGAAAAAGCTGGATCGGTGCATTTCTAGTACCGGATCTCAAATAAAGATCAAGTGTGTCTTTGCCTTACGTTAATGATCTTTGAGCACTGTCGCACAATGGACCTCTCTCTCTTGGTATGTATTCACAACTAACACAAGTTCTGGCATCACACGTGTCTCAGCTAACTGTAGACAGGTGAGGGATAAGCAAGGTGTGAAGCCCGTCCTGCTGGTGTGTTATTAGTGTGACTGACTTTAGCTGTGATTATGATCTGGCAGGCTTCACACTGTGGTTCAACCCAAAACACTCTTTTCTCCTGGCTGAATAAGGGCTGCCCTTCAGCGCTGTGGAGACTTTCAGCACTAATCCACCTTCTAGAGTGACACACGCTGGCTCCTCACAGGCTGTTTCTCCAGGAAATATAACTCCGCCACTTCCTAAATGTGCACAATCGCGCACTCGTACACACGCACGCACACAGAGAAGCATGCCTCAACACTTTCTCTTGTACATGCAGCTTCACTGCTTTGAGGATGTTGATACTTTGTGATTTTGGCCACACTTGATTTTTTGCATCTTGTCAAGAACAGTGTCAAGAAACAACTATTATTATTACTACCACACATCAAAGGTGAAAACCCGAGTCACAGGTACACACAAACAGATCAGGGGCCCCCAAGGCCAAGTGAAAGCCTCTGTGTAATAACTGCTCAGCACAATAATCTGCTATGACAGTTTCAGCCGGTCAGAGGGAAGGCTGAGAAAAAACATACTAAGAAGTTCCAGAGTGGAGAGGATTAGAGAGACACCAGCCACTTTACATTATAACAAGAAGGTCTGGGTTGTTTTGCCAGGGTTGTACAAGCAGTGGTCATTAGTTAAAACCCCAAAAAGTAAAAAACTCGGACTCCAAAAACACACCAAGCAGTGGTGTGGCCTGTGGCGAGTTGCCATGTAATAGCCATGGAAAGCTGCAGCTGCTGCACCGAGCTGCGGGTGTGTCACTCTGTGGCGAAGTGTGGCCGAACCAAACATTGGGGATAGTTAAACTCATGGTGTCTAATTGCAGCCCACAGCCAATCAGTAAACAGAGCCCGGTGACCCTGTGACCTCTGTTACAAAGAATTTCTTCCCACATGAACACGCCTCTATGCTACAGAAAAATGTAATCATTGCAGTGAGCCACACTTTGTCCCTAATTGATGTGTTTTAGACGCTAGTAAGATGCCTAAATTTTAGTAGTTTAAGGTCAATTGTGTAGGATTTAGGGGCATCTATTGGCAAAAATGGTATAAAATATTCATCACTACTGTTCGTTAATCTATAATCTCTGAAAATAAGAATCATTTTGTTTTTTTTAATTAGAATGAGCCATTTTTATCTCAATACCACTCTTCTACAGTAGCCCTGAGTGGACAAATGTTATGTCACACCAAACGGGATGCGAATTTTCGCGTCTTATTACTTGCACAAGCTTGAACACTAGAATATTCTGTGTTTACCCGCTTCATACGCACGTGAAATTGCTCGATCGATGAATGAACCAGTACATCCTTGGCGTCATAATCTCAATGCTGATTGGCTATCGTGGAGCGAACTGGTCATTTCAGTACAGATTTTTCAACTCTTGAGAATAAGAATATGATGCGAAATCACGCTACTCGCTTCATTTGTACCACTTAATTTGTGTATTTCGAGTCATTTGCATTGTGTCCATCGTGGCGCATGGTAGGAATTCACGTCTTTACATTGACTTTACATGTATTTCACCCGTAGCAAATTGTTTTATTCGCACCCAGTGTGAATACAACAAAAACTGGCTCTCAATAGGGCCGTTGGTTTTTTGCGTTGGCCACCATAGTTCTTCTACACACTTGGTACATGGGAGAAGTTTCAGCTCTGCAACGTTACCACTAGAAGCCACTAAATCCTACACACTAGACTTTTAAAGCCATAGTTTGACATTTTGGAAAATAAGCTCATTCGCGGTCTTGCCAAGATTTAGATGAGGGGATTGACATCACTCTCACAGCTGTCAGTCCACAATGTAGCTGGAGCCAGCCGCTAGCTAGCTTAGCTTAGCATTATTAGTGGAGCATGGGGAAACGGCTTTGTCCCAAGGTATCAAACATCAGGAAGCTACTATTAGCCAAAAAAAGTGTAGCATTTTGCTTTTTTGGATTAAATGAGATAAAACAAGTTATTTAGTGAGCTTCAAAGATGCTCCTAAGCAGATATTTTTACCTTTGGGCAGAGACGTGCTAGCTGTTGCTCATTGTTTTCAGACTAAACATTAAGCTAGCTGTCTCCTGACTCTAGCTTCATATTGAACTCTTGCTAGCATTTATGAAAACTGCAATACATTCTATTAATTTTTTTTTTTAAATAAATGGAAGCAGGTTTACTTTCCGTATTAAATAAAACGTAAGCACCAGATATTTTCTCGAACAAATACAAACTTTAGATGACGGTCAGTTGAAATGCTTTGTGGCAAGTAGCAGACGTCACTCGCACTCAATCTGGTGTCACAGAGGGCGTAAAACCCATGTTGACAAAGTTTTCCTTTGGGGAAATAATTTGCAGTTGGAAAGAAAGGTGCTAAACTGCAATATATCGCAATATATTGTATCGCAATATCGTATCGCAATATCGTACCGTGACCTAAGTATCGTGATAATATCGTATTGTGGGTCCTCCACCCCGACTAATAATCAGCTCTTGTTAGCTAACAATTTCCATAATGATGTATTAATATGCAAATAAAAGATAAAAGATCAAACTCTAAAATGGCGCTTTATTTTAGAGTCAACAAGAATTGACAAACAATTCAAAATGTACTGATTACAGTGGTTGACTACAATATTGTGACCAGCAGCCAAAGTGGTTTTGCGCCCTGACTAGCGTGCAGCCAATGATGTTTGTAAACAAGAAACCAGTCTCCAAGAAAAGCCTCTGGCTGGCTGTGACTTCTGTGAGGAGTTCAGAGAGTTGAGATACAGTTCACTGAACTTTATATGAAATGAAATGGGGCGTATACACACACATATATAATGTAGTCCATACACACATAGGCCTATACCTTTTATAATACATACATAAACCCACACACACATCACATTACAGACAGAGACACACACAGAGGAGCTTTGTCAGCCTCTCCCCATGTGACAGGTCCTGTTAGGCTCCTGTTCGCCGTCTCATTACTGCGATTACAGCGACAGCCTGAGACACACTGGGCTCCTCGTGCACACACACACTCATGCTTAGAGTAAGGCCAGACATCATACGGCACCGGCCTTGGTTTTGGAGGTCTCATACTCTGAAACTTTCAAGAGGAGAAAAACATCTCAACCAGCTTAAGAATTTACATACCACACATAATATCAGTTAGGTATACTTGCAGCATGTGCGTGTAGTGAGAAGCATCCCTGTGCTGAAACACACACAACCACACACAAAAACATCCTATATGATGACATAAAGTAGACCTGGTGGCTATTACCAAGGCATTAAGTATTTTAATGACTTTGTTAGAAACCATCATCTGATCCTGATCTTGGAAATAAGAGCAGATACATGATATAAAAATAGATAAATTCGCCATCAGCATTCCCCTCTGCTGACCTATTGATCAGCAGAAGAGGTTGACGGGAAATGAGGAGATGCTGGTAAAAAGGAGATGAGTCAGTCCATCACCACCATGCTGCTGATCTCATCCTTCTTGAAACATAGCCAACCAAATCACTTGCTGACATCACCCCTCCTGACAATCAGCCAATCAAATCGCTCCCTCGGGATGCAGCCGATCACTCTGCATCATCGCTGACAGCAAAGCATGACGTTTCATTCCTACCTTCCGAATCTAATCCTCACTAATCTAATTTTTGGTTTAGTGTTGAGGTTCGCTCAGACGCTGCACACAGCAGGCGGCACCCAGTGATTCAACACAAACAGAAAGGAACATCTGAGCCCACGAGGCAGTGCACAACAAGACTCTTTTCTGCACTTTTCACACTGCTACCAGCACTCTGACTCATCACCTGACCTCGACATGTACAGTCACATATTTTTGGATCCTGTAATACTGAGAAGCATTCAGTATGTAGTGTTAAATGACCGAAATATATGTGTTTGATGGGATTGGTCCCACCAACAGTGATTTTGTGCCTTTAAAATTCACTTTAGGCTGTTTTGATAGTAAAAATATGAGCAATTTAAAGAGATAGATACTATAAGTTTGTTTTTTAGGAGTGACAGAAATCACAAAGTACTGGAATTAAACTAAACAGTCCTTTAAATCGTATATCCCAAATCCCTAAAATCTATAATAATCTGTTTGCATCATTTTCATCATGTTTGCAACTTTTTGTGAGAAAGTGTACAAGATATAAGAGACATAATATAACAGACATTTCCCTCATATTGGGTTTTACAACATCAGGGATGTTGGCAAAGGTGGTGCGATTGCATGATGCATGGTGATGCAAATTTTCCCCTATGGCACAAACTGAGGCAAAGACGTGTCCACCCGAGCTGAAGACGCATCAGTAAAAAAATTTGCGCCAGAGGATGACCAAGGAGTGACTTTAACTCCTGTCCCACCCCAGGCCTACAAAAAAAACCCATTCCTGTCCTGTCCCTATCCTGGAAGATTGCCTTCCATCCCATCCCATTCTCATGTTGTTTGTTTAACACAAAAACAATAAAAGCAACACTTGCATATTTACACAAAAACTGATGTATTCTTATTATAATTCCTGTCCAGCCCACTCCTGTTAACTTTTTTCCCTGTGCCATTCCACTCACGCGATGAATAGTGTTATGATAGCTTTATTGGTAGTTTGATACATGTCTTATGTGTTGGTGGTAATGACTCATAAGCCGCAATTAGCCACACCTGGAGAAAGAGCTGAAGAGGCCACTGAGCTGAGCGGGCACGCCACGAGGGAGATGCCAGAGGCGAGACGTTCTGAACTCAACTTTATTTATAGAGCATTTAAAAACAACAACAGCAGAAACAAAGTGCTGTACATAAACATAAGACATAAAACAAACAATTAAAAACAATAAAACCACTAAAACAAGTGCCGAGTCTCATGCTGAGTTGAAAGCCAAGGGATAAAAAGTTTTAAGTGGACAGTGAGGGGGCTTGTCTGATGCACAACTGTAGGTCGTTCCAAAGTTTGGGAGCAGCAACAGAAAAAGCTCTGTCCCCTCTGAGCTTCCGCTTGGACCTCTGTACCTCCAGGAGCAGCTGATCAGCTGACCTGAGGCACCGAGCAGGAGCGTAGGGATGGAGCAGCTCAGAGAGGTAAGGCGGGGGCGAGACTATTTAAAGATTTAAAAACAAATAAAAGAATCTTAAAATGAATAATGTGCAGTGGAGTAAAAAAGCTTCAACAACAGCTGAGCCTTAGCAGCTGAAGAATGTCTGTGAGTGCTGTGATGAAGATATGAGTGGACTGTGGTCCTCTGAGGTGCCTGAACTGTGGACGGATGCTGTCCAACAGAGGCTAATGAGGGGCCGCACTGCAGCACACACACACACACGGCCAATCCCTCTCTCGTGAAAGGCCTCTGTTGAAGTGTAAATACCAAAGAGCTTCACTCTATTCTTCTTCAGGACTGTATGACTGCAGGAAACACGATCGTACTATTCACTCACATCCTTTTCAGTGTGAGTGCTTCAATGGTGCCTTCAGGTACACCATCATGACTTACATAACAACATGCACACACAAACACACAGCTCCTTTATAATACATCAGCCAGCAGGTGCACTTGTATATTTGTGTGTGTGTGTGTGTGTGTTGTTTGTGGTCTAATGGCCGCCCAGAGCAAGAGTCTGAGTGAGGAGACACAGAAATGATGGAAAGCTGTAGATAAAAGAGAGAGTAGACCCACAATGAGCAGCTGTTTTAACACAACTCAGCAGGACTGTGTTTCACCAACAGCCTTTCTATTGTCTGGCAGCTGCTCTTGACATCAAGAGCCGATCCACTGTATCGCTCTCCTCAGTGTTCGTCTGTACGCAGCAAGCTCGAACAAGTCTTCGACCCGTAAGAGGCTGAATGCAGCTAAACTCTGCCCAGAAATGTGCAGGATTTAGAATCAAAATGAAAGATGTAAGATGTCTGCAGGGATCAGAGGTTATGTCCAAGAGGTAGTCTTGTATTTAATATTGTCTAGCAACAACCATACAGTAAAGAATTCACTGTTTATTAGTGCCAACCAGAATGTTCAGGATGCCGAGACAACTCCCACCAGTTCACAGGAAGCGATAAAGACGCATGACGAAGACCTTGGATCTGTCTTTTATGTCAGAGTCCAGTGTGAAAACAGCTCAGCAGTGATGTGACAGAGGGCATCTGGCATTGACGCCTGGAAAAATGGAGATGGGTCAAGAGAGCGGGAAAGACGCAGAGCGTACCGCTGACTCAGGGTTTCAGTTTCCCCCCTCTCTCTGTCTCTCGCTTTGTTGTCTATATGGCGGACTGACCGGTGTCCATTCACAAGGGCATCGCTCGACACCACAGGCCTTGAAACTGGTTACCCGTGGTTACTATGGTGACAGCTACAACAAAGCTACCACTGGAGGATTCTGACTGGGTCACTGATCACAGCTCTGACTGCTTCCTGGGTCAAAGGTCTCCGGGCAGGAAGGAGGGAGAGGTTTGATGGTGGCTGTCAAGAGAGGGCGTATGAGGATAACACACACATACACACACACGCACACACACCACTGGCCTCCAGCACTGACACCAGCTTAATGGAAATGTTCCTTTTGACAAGGACAGTTCAGCCCACTCACGACACACATGGGACACTAAATGACATACCTGATAACAGGAGTGGAACACTGGGGGAAACATAAATATAATATGAAAATATGTTTTGCCTAATAGTAGTTTAAAAACAGCTACACTATACACAACTCTGATTTTTTTATGGATAAAAAATCCATACTCAATTAATTAACCTCTGCCTAGTTAGACACAAGTTATTGAATATCTCAGTAACAGCAGTATCACATGACTGCAGCTGGCAGATGGCTCGCAGCGTGTTTTGCTTTGTGTCTCAGTTCACTTGAGCTGGTTCATGAATATTTATCATAATATGCCTGGATGGACATGTGTTTACGCATGCACGCAGACACACACACACACACACACACACACATGAGCACATGCTTTTGTATCATGGCAGCAGGCACACAGCCTTTGCTTTCACACATAATCCACAAAGGTCAAGAGGGTGGGACTTGTGTCTGACACACACCTGAGAGGAGCCAATAGGAGTTCTGTGTTTTAGGAAAGGGGTTAAGATGGTGGGGGTCTAACTTGGTCTAGTTTGCATTTCCCAATTAATTGTGCAATGCATTTTGCACATAATCAATGTTTTTCTTTGTCATAGTAAATATGCAAACCTCGTCGTTGAAGCTAGCTTTACATTTCATTACAGTCTCCATCGTAGACTGGCAAAGATGTCAAATATGAGGACCTCACTCAGATACGCAATCTGCAAAAAATTCTGATCCAAAATACAACCCAACGAAGAAAGGATTTGCGTAACTGTAACTCAAATATCCCTTACTGATAGGGGTGGGGGAAAAATCAATACAGCAAGGTACTGTGATATTTTTGTGTGGCAATATTGTATCGTCACTAGGACTAATAGTCGACCAAAAAGGTCATTAGTTGGCAATATTTCTTTGGTCGCTTAGTCGCAGGAAAAAAGAAAAAAGAAAAAAAAAAGTGAAACTCTATAAGGAGCTGTGCCTTGTCAAAATAAATCAAAACCTATATGACTGGACCATGGACTGGACTGTTAATTTCCAGGCTGGTACCTGCGCTTATCACACAGGCTAGTTAATAACATGTCGGGCAGGAAATCCAAAGTGTGGGATCATTTTGAGAAGGTGAAGGACGAACCCAAGGTGATATGTGAACTCATTGGTCGACTACAAACATGACGTATCATCTGAAACATGGAAGTAGCTACATGCCCTTTAGCCCACAGCGTCATTAACAGGCGGCTCGCTCAGTGTGTGACGTGCACTTGTAGATAAAATATAGGCCTATATTAATGAAGGTTCATTAGTACGGTTTGTATTTCTCTGTAATGTAGCACAGTGTTAACAATGTTACTGATACTATTCTTTCTCACACCTTCAACTCAAACCATTGTGTTGCCCCGCCCAAAATATATCATTTAATAATTACATTAATATCATAAACATGTGGGCGACTTGTCGACTAATGGCCCTAAATGACGACTATTGGTCGACTAGGAAAATTCTTAGTCGGGGGCAGCCCTCGTTTTAGGGAATGCACTGGTACTGAATCAGCTATGAACGAGTTGTTCAAATGCTCTGAGCATTATAAAACAACACGTCTTCTTTGTAGCGTCCATGTTCTTTCCACATTACAACTTCAAAGCTCATGAACACACCAATATCGGAAGAACAATGTTTCAACTCTAGAAATGGGACCATCCGAGGAGCACATGAATGCAGCATTAGTCCATATTGCCCACCTAAAATTCCAGCTGATAACAGAGTCACTGACCAGACGTGGAAGAAACAAGTTCAAACATTAAAGTAAGTTTGAAAACGACCTTCCAGCTTTCTATATTTTAAAAATCACTTATCTAATTAAAGAGGAAGAGCTGTCTGAATTCAACAGTACGAAACCTGACTCCTTACTGCGGCTGACTAATTCTGGCTCTTAATTATTAAAGCAGCACTTCAAGGATATTGACATGCTAATAAGTTACTTGAGTGGCTCCTTCAGTCTGTACCACAACTCATGTCTTGGATAAATCGTTAACTTCCTGTATTGTTTCTTTGTGGAATATGGGTCGAGATGAACATATGCGAACATGCACAGATGGAGTGTTACATAAGGAAAGAGATCTGGAACACAGGAGCTGAAACACACATTCACACACATGGGATAACCCAGTAAACACTAACTGTGTGTGTGTGTGTGTGTGTGTGTGTGTGTGTGTGTGTGTGTGTGTGTGTGTGTTTGCTGAATCACCCAACAATGTGCTACTGGAGTGACCCATCTGTACGCTGTCAGCCGTGATAATCTTCAAAACCAGAGATGGCAGCTCAGCACACACATCTGATGTTTAAATAAACTGAGGATCCATCAAGAGGAAAGTCCACAGAGCAAATAGACTTTTAAGTGACATCATCTCTCCAGTTATAAATCAAAATGACAAACACTCCCTTAACACCACGGCCCAGACCCCTTTTCTTTCTTGTTCTGCCTCTAAAAACGACACACAAGTGAGATGATAAAGAAACGTTTCATCACTGCGGACATGCTGGGATGGGGGATTAGGAACTTGCTAACAGACAGCATTAGCCTCACAGGCTGAGGCAGGCACTGGTTGGCAACCTGCTAGCTGATTACCACAAACACACACACACACACACACACACACACAGCTAACTAAACTATTACAGAGCAGGGAGAAGTCTTTCAGATGCTTCACAGTTCAGGTTCGCCACAAGCCCCAAATAATTACCATGTTGCCACGGCGATTAACCAAGCTGAAAACACCAACATGTAGCAGCGGTTTGATGTTCAAAGGGATAAAGTCAGTGATTTAATAGAAGATGAAAAGGTGTCATACAAGATGAGACTGCTTAAAAGTATCTAATGACTGACTTGGCTCTGAGCATTATTACTGCTGAGCCTAAATTCCGCATTTAACAGCAATATCTACAGATTAAAGCCTCGCCTATCAAGTGAGCATAGATACAACACAGTGTGTGCACATCATCATAGTACAGAGGCTTATAAGCAGAGGTGGGACCAAGTCAGTGTTTAACAAGGCACAGGTAAATCTTAAATATTTGCACTCAAGTCAAGTCAAATCAAACGTCCTAAACTTTGAACCAAAGTAAATTTTGTATGTTTCTGTGTTTCGTTGCATTTAACTCATCTCATATTGTAAAACTGTCTATAATTTTCTCTTCTCAAATTGTCTTGGGGAAAGGCATCAAGACTCTCCATGCCAAAAGGCTCACAAAGCAACACTGCAACATTAGTATTGGTTTGTTGTCATGTTTCTGGCCAGCTGATTAATTAAAATCTACCAGTAACTCTTCTTTTAGCTCTGTTTTTGGTCTCCACCATCTCCTGAAGGAAATATCTGGCTCTTAAGCTGCTAAATGCTCCACTATGGCGCCAGTCATGCCCCCAGAGCATGCTTTAGCAGCCTGAGGAAGCTTTTTGTAATTGTTTCCAATGAGAGTGAACGTTTTACTTGCTGCTTTTGTGTTGCTGAGCACCTCATGTTTTTACACTCTTGGCGCCTTGCATTTGTGCAGGAGCACCCTGAACGCCTCGAGCTGAAAAACTTCAGCTCAGAGTGGAGACTTGCCTGACGTTATTGGCCTTTTTTTCCCATTGTCCAATCAGATCATAGGTGTAGATTTCAAGAGGGATGAAAAGGACATGTCCTCAAAATGTAGAACATGTGCACCAGTCTCCATCAATAAAAATATTAGTAAGTATTAGTAAGTAACATTCATACATTCATTCATTCATTTTCCATAACGCTTACCCGGTTAAAGATCGTGGGAGGGCTGACGCCTTTCCCAGTTAACAGGTGGGATACACCCTGGACAGGTCACCAGACTTTCACAGGGCTAACACCTGGAGACAGACAACCATTCACACTCACATTCACACCTACAGCCAATTTAGAGTCACCAATTAACCTGCATGTCTTTGGATTGTGGGAGGAAGCCGGAGTACCCAGAGAAAACCCACCACATGAAAGTAGCAGAGGGCTTTTATTCTGACAAAATTTTAAAAAATTTACACCATAAATTGATGCAGAGAAGGCACAAATTGGTTAATAAAGGACCCCCAAACCCTCCATTTCATGTGTCCACCCAGTGTTGAAACGAAACCTACACCCTTGAATCGGATTAACTGAAAGGCGATCTTTCAATGGTGAAGATGAGAAGTGGTAGCATACATGGTTTGTGTTAAACTAACTTTCAGACAAGATGCAAGACATATCTGAATAAACTGTTGCCTTAACTACTTGCTAATATTTACCAGCCCTAATTAGGCCCGACGAATGACAGCAGCTACTGAAACTGCCCCCCACTCATCCTAAAATAAGCCTTGACCCAAACATCCTCCAGGCAAAGCACCTGGATAAGCTGGTGGTGGTGATTTCTCCTATTTCTGAGGGTCTCATGCACCCACAGGGAGATCTTTTTCACACACATTTTGACGTGTCATAGTTCCTGGGTTCTGGCATTGCACTTGCTGGCTCACTGTTGTGGCCTCTAAGGGCACTCGAAATGAGCTATTGCTAATGTTATTAGCTCCACCTGTTTATTTTAAGCCCAAATGTCTGCTGTGAGAAAGGTCTGAACTCATTCATGCAAATAAAGCACACAGTGTACTGAAACATTAAGAAGCTCTGTGAGCTTGCAGGTAAATTCAGCTGAGTCTCAGTGACAGGAAGTGGATCAGTCCGTGTGTGTGTGTGTAATAAAGGATTAGTGACAGAGCACTTCAGGTGCCACAGCTGACCTGAGAAGAAGCTCTGAACTGTTGACTCTACCTACAATCTTGATCTTTTCCACAGTGAAGTGAGGATTACTTATTGTTTTTGAGTATCATAACAACCAAACTCAACTCCAACCTTCATCCATACATACTGTCATACAACCCTTTCATGACAGAGGAACATAATTGGCACATAACTTTCACCCATAACATGTCAGCGTAGAACATGTCATAAATAATTACTGACTAAAATCCACATTAAATGAATGAGCGACTTGAAAAACAGATGAAAGAAAGACAAATAAGTGAAAGAATGAACCAGTGAAT
Source organism: Epinephelus moara (assembly GCF_006386435.1). Taxonomy (NCBI): domain Eukaryota; kingdom Metazoa; phylum Chordata; class Actinopteri; order Perciformes; family Serranidae; genus Epinephelus; species Epinephelus moara. The sequence goes on from NC_065528.1 coordinate 14,103,755, forward strand.
AGTCGGCTGACCTTCAATAGGACTAAAGGTGGAAAGCCGACTAGCAAACAAGACGGCGGAGCTCTACAAATAATGAATGAAGCCTGAGCTTTCTAAGAAGATACAATAGCAAGTGTAGTTTCCACTCAAAGACACACACACACATACCTTTCTGTAGCCTTGAGTGTGTGTGTGTTTATTTATTCTTTTGAAGCTTAAAACGTCTTTGAAAGTCGTCTACAGTAAACTAACAGCAGCTCTACGTTCATGTTGCATTATTAAAGACGCCAGACAAATGTAATCTGACACTATGAATGAAATCTTCCTGATGAGACTTTAGGGCCTTAAAGAACCATAGTGCATGATGGGATATCGGCTACTGACAGATTATTTATTATCTATGACAGAGAGGGAAACAGGCTAGTAAACGGAGTTGCCCCAGCAAACACAGTTCTGGGTCAAAGTCTGAATGCACAATAACAAGCGAGGGAAGAGAAACGTGATAGGAACAAGCTTTTGTCCCTCTCTCTCTCACTGATCCAGTTCACATGACGTTACAGATTGTCCTTCCAACACACACACACACACACACACACACAGAAACACACACACCAAAAAGCACCTGCCCTGGACTTTAGCTGCCGCCCTATCATGTCACTCTATTGATGTCTGAAGCCGCTGCTCCGCACACAAACACTTCTGAGAAGCGCTGAAATAAGCAGTGACCAGACGGTGACTGTCTCAGCTTGTCTGTTAGTGGCAGCGTGGATTGGCCAAGAGGGCGAAGGACAGATCGGTACGATACTGCAACACACACTAACAAACACTACAAATGTGAAATGGTTGAAAGCGAATGGATGAAACGCAGTCGACACTTCAAAGATACAGTGTCTGCTTTGTAATAACCTGTACGTGGCTACAAAAAGCCTCGTAGGGGAGAACGGGGTTGGTTGTCACATGGGTTAGACGACATATTTTTTTGTAGGGAGGGAGATAACTGAACCTGCTTCCTCAATAGCCCCCACTTGAGATTGGTGTGGGGATGCCAGCATTACCACACAGGAGTGGAAATGAATGGGAGAGCACACATGTAATGACAGAGAGAATTACACTGACTGAAGGTGGAAAAACTGAGACACATTGTTGAGACTGTACCTATTTCTTTTGAGACATCTCAGACTGTTCATCATCTGATTTGTAAATAGATTGATGTTTTCAGAATGTACTTTTTTTTTACACTAAAAGAAAAGGAAAAAATTGCATTGCAAACCAATTGTGGTTTTACTGGCCCAGGCCACTGGAGATCAAATTGAGCTGCACAGTATGTGGCCCATGAACTAAGTGAGAGAGGATGAGTTTGACACCCTTGCAATATGATATTGATTCTTTGGACAATGACACAATATATATTGTTACACCCCTTCTAAAATGTGCATGCACTGTTCTGGTATTTAAAGTGGCTGGATGAATCACTGACAGGGGCTTGGTCGTCACATTTTTAATTTCATTCGAACCCCTCAAAAACTGAATCCTTAAGATTACCTTTTAATGTGTAATGGAAGCCTAACGTGTCAGGTAGGAACAGAGTAACGTTACTCTTCGAAAGTTTATTCTGTTCAAAAGATATGGACTGTCGAATATGTCCTGTAATCACTGTTCTTGGCATTGTTCTTTATATTGCTATGTAGGGATACAAACGTGCATTTTGGATTTGTTAGATTGTTGCATTTCAATCAAACTAAATTTTAAAAGTTATTTTTTTTAAAATTGCCTCCATTTTTTATTTTCATTAAATACTGTATAACATAGGGACAACCATAACCATAGTGTGCGACTACCAACCCTACAACTGGGAAGACCTGAGTCCGTATCTTTTGTATAGAATAATTTCAGGAGAGTAAGGTCACTCTGTTCCTACCTGACACTTTGAAAGGAAATCTACTAAGGAGACAATTTTTGCAGGATTTACATGAAAGTAAGAAATGTGACAACCAGCCCCGGTCTCCCCTATCCTCTATAGAAATGCTCAGACTGTGTGTTATTCTGACCACAGGAGACAGACACACAGTCAGAGGTACAGTTACAGGCTTTTCCTTGGCGTAATCCCTGAGAGCCGCAGATCTTCATTCATAAATCCACTACACAGCATGTACATGCAGTGCAGGTATTAACAAAAGAAGCTCATGTAATCATGCTCCCCTGGTCTATATGTGCTGCGTACAGCCTGCAGTGAGCTTTAGCTCCTCCAGGCATGGGGAGGCATCAAAATAAAGGCACACTGAAAGAAGAAGGGGTGGTGTGGAGGGATTTAGGGCTAGAAGAGGAAGAATTGATGCAGATGGAGTGTCTGAGGTGAATATATGGAGAATGATGGAGGGTGGAGCAACAATACAGCAGGATAACATGCATGGCTGTAGCAGGTGTGAGCAGCATCTCTGGAGAGAGGAGGGTCTGAGCTGGATCCTTACCTCAGGGCGACGCGCACCGAGCTCTCATCCGGCCCGCCGCTCATGTTGCTGTCACCGGTGGATGGTCCAAACAGTCCGCCGCTTATAAATAGCTCGATTTCCCTTTTTCCTTGATCCTCTTAAGAGACAAGAGAGCGCCGTGGGCTCCCCTCCCTCCCCCCCTCCTCCAGAGAGGCGCTTCTATCCTGAGCTTCCACCGCCGCTCTCACCGCCGCCTCCTCGCCATGTTTTAAGATCAGATTGTGGTCTCATTTATTTGTTCTCCATAGCTGAGGAGATGAGCTTCAGGTATCCGGCGGTGGTCACCTCTCCACAGGCATCGTCTCTGCGCTGCTTCCCGGGCAGAGAGTGGCTGAGTGTGCGGACGAGCTGGATCCACTCGGCGTGTGATCCTTTGGAGACGTAGCCAGACTCCTCCTCCTCCTGAGCTGTACCAATCCACGAGGGGACAACCTCACCCACTACTCAACACAATACATGTCCTGTAATAATAATAATAATAATAATAATAATAAGGGACTGTTCGTTATTTATGAGAGGGGAGGGGTGGTGCAAAATGGAGGCATGTCAAATAATATTTTAAGCACTGGGGAGGGACCAGTGTTTTTTTATTTTGGTATAGGGGAGGGGCATACAACTTTAAATAGATGTATTATTATTATTATTATTAGTAGTAGTATTTTACGACCAATTTTTAAAGAAAACATGCCTTCCAAATCCAGCTGGAATGCTTTTTTTTAATTGTCAAAATTACAATTTGTCCTTCAACACATAATCTGAGAGGAATGCTTCTGCTTCAGTTACAAAAACACATAACCAAATCTGACCTTAAAATAGTGATATTTCATCAAAATCACTGTATTCTACATGTCTGATTTAAAATTCACCAAAATTGAGTAGTAGAGTAAAAAAAAATACATTTTTTTTTAACTCCAGGATTGCATCTTCAACTTTTAAATGTCAAACATCAAAGGGTAACTTTTAAAAAATCTAATTTATGGTGGAGGGAAGGTAATTTGTTTTCCCCAGGTCACTCAGGGAGGCTCAAGGCAAAATATTTGTCGCTTTGGGGAGGGTAAAAAAAATATATTCAAAAAAGAAGTCATCCACCCCCTTCCTCTGATTAATAGTTAATGGAAAAACCTATAAGGTGCAACTTGGACACATCATCAGTGATGAGAAAAACCTATAAGGTGCAACTTGGACACATCATCAGTGATGAACGCAGGGTCACGGGGTGTTTCGGGTCTCAGATCATCAGACACCCTCACCTGGGCGACCCAGCCGGGGTTGATCAGTCCCCGGCTTGTGTCCAAGCAGCGTGCTACTCCATGATCCACAACCACCTGGAAGCTTTTTCTGCTGCTTCACTGACGTTTCTGGTGGCTTTCCTCTCTAGCAACCCTCTTATGCCAAGGAGCCTCAGCGGGAGGGTAAAAAAAATATATTCAAAAAAGAAGTCATCCACCCCCCTTCTCTGATAAGTAAAGAACAGTCCCTAAAAAAATGAAATAAAATAAAATAAGTTAAACAAAAAAAAATAAATAAAAAAATTAAACAACAAAAAATAAAATAAATTAAACAACAAAAAATAACAACTTGGTCTGTTGGGAAAATGTTTATTAATCAACAAATAATGTCGTAAACTTTAAACTGTTTTAAATTTTCATTCATCTGTGATTAGTCGATCAATGGATTAGTCAGTAACAGAAAAACATGTCAGAAAACACTGTTTTCAGCTTCTCAAATATGGACATATGCTGCCTCTGTTTTATATTATATTAAACTGAATATCTTGGACTCACAAAACAGGACATTTAAAGACAAAATCTTGGACTTTGGCAGACAGGGATGGACACTTTAAAATATTTTCAGACCTTTTAAAGACAAAACGCATAATCAATTAATCGAGAAAATAATCTGCAGATTAATCTATAATGAAAATATCTGATAGTTGCAGCCCCACTCAACAATATAAAGTATGTAACTACCACTTTAGGAGATATTGTGAAGCACAATTCATGTTTTGTTAGTAATTTATCTATTTGTGTTTGATGATGCTTGATGATTCATTTGGCCTTTTTTAAAAAACCGTTCCTGCTTTATCTTACAGTTATGGAGCTGCTATGTATATGATTTCTTCTACATTGTTTAATAAAGTTGTTTTGAATAAGGCCCACACAGACTTCATCAGCTTGTTTTTTTTAACAGATATCTGATGGACAGTATACACCCTTTCCCTGTAAGAACTCTGTAAGTTATGTGACCATAATTTGGAGCCATAGAACAAATCATGAACTAGCAATCACTAAAATCCATTTAATTTAACCCTGCTTCATTCCGTTTGAGTATAATTTGAATGTACATCTGATATTATTAACAGAAATGATCAGAAGGCATAATGAAGGTGTATGCCAGTAAAGAGTTGCATTAAATGAACTTGGCTGCATTACTATGCCGCCATCTTGTGGTCAAATGGTGTTACTGCATTTCAGGAGTGACTGTAGTGATGTTCCCTTTTCACCAGCAGATGGCTTCACTACCTCACTTGCTGTGTCTTAAGTCCACACTACACTCTGGTTGTATGTTATATACAACTTATCAAAAGTGTATTGTCTATTTTGTAGTTAGAATTAAGAGGAAAGACACAAGATAATCTTGATTTAAGAGGCCTAGTTGTTGATGTTTCTGTTTGTAGCTAAACACACTTAATACTGAAAACCTCTTCAGAGTTCATTTGTACTAATTGTGGATCTGAATTATGATGTGTTTTAGTATTGAGCCTGACACTTTAAATCTACATATCACAGAGTGAGGAGGTGTCATGATCTTTGGCTCGCTGAGACAGGTTTATTTTTATGTCCACTCCGCCTCTACAAGGCTTCTGCGAATTGCTAAGAGCACATGTACCACCTACTTGGGCTATAAATAACTTGACATACACTACTCAATGTTAGAAAGTATAGATGTGACAAAACCCAGTAGCTAATGTAAGCACTTCAACATTTATTTACAGGCAATGAAATGTCTGTTCTATGGTGAACAAATACACAAGGCCCATTTTTCGAGGTTGCACTGTAGTTTTATTTACAAGAAAATACATCTTCATCTTTCAACGTAAAGGGACCTCAGCACATGATTTCTGAACAGATGACCTGTACGCTGATGCACCTCTCTTGGTTCTAAGGTTAAAGAATACAGATTCCTACACATGCACAATGAGATCCCGATAAAGGAAATCTGGGCTACTGTTCCAGGAATTAAAAATATAAAACTGTTATAAGTTTGAGAGTTTTGATTGCAAACTGTTGAGGTTACTACAAAGTGTAGTAAACCCTGGCTTTGAGAACTACTGTTTAACTACTGTACTCATGATCATCCACCTATCGACCCCATGTCGTGTTTTACACCAACATTTTCTCTGTTCACTCACCACATGCACAGTAAGTCTCAGTTTAAAACCACTATGTGGCTCCAATAAAATAACATGCACTATCAACACAACTATAAAATTATCATTTATCAAACGAAAAGGAAACCTGTATGACCTGACCACGTGTATTCATTGTCTTCGTAACCTTTAGAGATGCTTTATCGTACATAACGGATACATTCAATCTCTTACTTACAAAAGGGAAAGTGTGAAACTTTCAGTATCAAAGTTTTGTGAGTAAGGATGTCATTAAAGTATATTGCGGGGTCATACAGTATAGCAGGCCACTACAGGCCTAACTTCACTGGTGAGTAAGGTATCTTTACTAGGTTCCTAAAAGGGAGAGGAAATGATGAGGTGCCATGTTCAAAGATAACTTCACAGGGTTTCATGCAGTCACAGCAGCGGTACATTATTTAATAGTTACTGGAGATAGAATATTATTGTACCTGCAGTAACTTTTTTTGGTCACTTGGGGGCAGCGGAAACAACCTTAACACTTACAAGCTCAACTAAAGGAGAAGGGTCTGCTGCAGAACTCCAGGCTCAGGCCCACCTCTTCAGTTGGACGTGAACATTATGTCTGCCGGAGTCCAGGCCCTCAGGAATGCAGGTCAGCCTTGCTTCCAATTTCTCCAAGTGGCCACTCATTGTATTGCGACAGAGAACTCCCCTGCAGCTGAAAAAACATTTTCTCCATAGACCACCACCAGGACAACTCGAACTGCAAACATGGTCATTATGGCTCTTTCTTTTATGCACTTTTGATCCATGGAGGTTTTATGTTTGTTAAAGTTTCCTTGAGCTGAGAAAAAAGTTTTTAAAAATCTGTGACATCGTCGCAATCACAAAGTCTACGAGCCGAGCAGAAACTTGAGGTTGAGGCTAGCGGGAGTCAGATAGATTTTATTTCGCAAATAAAGACTACAATTCTTTTGCTCCAAGAAATCTGACATATTTTGTTCTAACTGAGAGGCCCCTATCAGTGATTTACCACCATGTGTCCTAGCACCAGAGGCGGGCCTGACCCTGGAGCTCGGGATGCTGTTGAACCAGAGACCATCTTGCAATGAAATCCCACCAGCCATGACTAAAGCAAATGTGGGTGGTGATCTAAACTACACAACTGTAAAATTTCATGACAGTATCTTGCACGGTTGTGGCGCTATCCCATGGACATTATCTGTCCATTATCAGACAGACAGGCAGAAAAACACCTGGCAAAGCCCTCCAAATCACCTCTGGGGTAGGTGTCTCTGAGACCACATTTTGCCACGATGACACACATGGACTCACAAGGTGGAACCAAAACCAGCACTTACTGTAAACACATCCTATCAGCTGATATTGTTAACTTGTGCAAACCCACTTACACGGCAGAAACCAGACATAGCAAAACGAAACTATTACTTTAAGTCATGTGAGTCAAATATTTACTCTTTAAGTGCTGTTTGCTAACCACCAAGTCCTGAGGCAAATACATGATTATGTAGCTGCTAGCTAATGTTCCACTTGCCCTGCGTTCACGAGCGTGTTGCTAATTTTGTCGGTTTGCCGTGCCTGGCAGGTAGCCTACCGAGCGTGTTGAAAACCGCTGCCTGCTACGACTGAAATCAACCTTACGAGAAAGTTGCAGGGCATTAAACCAAAAAAAAAAGACTTGACTTGTTGCTACGACTGCAGGGACTCAATTCACATACATGTATGTGATCCATTGCTAACACAAGTTTATTGATTATCGCCATTTTAAAGTTATCAATAAACAAGAACGCATAAATTTGAGGTCTTTTCATGTGTAGCAGGTCCTAACCACAAGATTAAGATCTTGGCTTCCAATGATCATGAAAACAAGATTTTTTTTAAGGATTTAAAGTTCAAGGATATAAACTGTTTCTGTTTTTTTCCATAAACAAGCAGTCCTACCAACAGTGCAGTCAATGGACAATTTGCTACACTGCAAGCACCCAAAAATACGCACAGGACTCTGAAGAGCGGCTGTTATCAGTGGTCGAATTCAGCCTCCTCAGGCTCAATTTTGTGGTGTGATTAAAGGACAAATCGTCCTGCTCTTAGCTTTATAAACACCGAAAAGAATAAGTAAACACTGAAAAGAATATGCAGCACAAAAAGCACCCTGTTACACAACTCAGGTCTGAAGGCAATAAAGATCGATACCGAAGCATGAAGCATCAAACAAAATGGCACCTCATCATCTATCACCCCGTCCTCTCAAGATGAAATAGTATTACTTGACTGTTTAACTACTGAAGCTATGGTCATGCCTACGAATGTCAGGCACTGTTTGCTCTTGAGCTGACCTCATGCTCCAGTGTCACTTGGCAGACTCCATGTCATTCAGCGGCTCGTCTGGCCTCCTGTCAACAGAGTCTGAGTGACGCCACACAAAAGATAACTTATTTCAGGTCAGAAACTCCGGCTGCTGAAAGGGCTTGCCGTACCGTTTTCAAACCCCACAGCGATGCCTGTGATGCTCTCTTGCATACCAAATGAAAGCTTCTTTGTTTTTTTCGTATAATATTACAAGACCATGAGAGAGCATTCCAGTTATTATCCCTTTAGATATTAAAGGGATTCACTGACATTTTCATGTTTAATTAGTTATGTTTCTTCTCCAGTCACATTTGGGAGGGAGCATTTTTTTACATTTGTCCTTCTGTAACCGAGCAGCCATCATCCTAGGCAGAGCAGGGCTGCATCCAAATGGTCTTAAGTCCTTTTGTAACTGTACACTAAAAGCCAAAAGGGGAGGTTGCAAAGATCTGAAGTCTCATTGGAGCAAAGATGTTGCACTTTTAGACGTCGTGGATGCAGCCACAGCTCAGCCTAACAAAAGGCCTGAGGGAGTTGATAATATTCTCTTTGCAGACAACAAGCCGATGTGTACGTAAAATATAGCAGTGCACTTGTTTGTATTCTGCTGATGATGCGACTGATTGTCTGTTCTTTGTAACACAGACATGTTGGACCAAACAGAGGTATAATAACAGAATAGTGGTGCTCTAACCAGTGATATCATGAGAACATCGTACCAGTCACACAAGCTTCAAAGAGACATGGATGGAGTCCTGTGTGCGGTACAGTCAGTGTGAGAGTAACATCCAGACATCCAGTGATTCTCCTGTTTGTGGTGGCATCTGGACCACTCATTCAAATACATTCAGATTTCACCATATTCATGTTTCTGAAGGGCTTACACATATTTAGTGGTTCTGTCACTTACTAAGGGGCTTTAAACGAGGGGAATGTCTGTTTCACACAGCACAAAAAAACCACAAACGGTTTCTGGGTGCTGTTTTTTGGGCTTTTCAAATGCAGTTATAATCTGTACTACTGGTGAAAGCAAACCAAAATACTCAAAACAACTCAATGAATGAAACTTTGCTGCAAAGCTTCATAGGGCTGAGGGGTACTGAAGCCCTTTACCGCCAATGTGATGATGAAACAAAAAGATCCTGTAAGTCATTATTTGAAGTTTTCTCAAAATAATGAGAAACTTTACTAATTTGATTAATCCTGACATATGGTGAGTCAAAATATTGACAGAGTTGCTCATTATTTTGAGACACCAAGTCATAATTTTTAGACAATTGGGTCATTGTTTTGAGAAAATGTCTCATCATTTTGAGTTACTAACTCACTATTTTGACATACTGAGTTATTTTCAGAAAGTTTCTCATCATTTTAAGAAAGTTTCTCATTACTTTGAGAAGCCAAGTCTTTATTTTGAGATATTGGCTCATTATTTTGAGAAAGTTTCTCATATTTTGAGATACTAACTCATTATTTTAAGAACATTTCTCATTGTTTTGAGAAATTAACTCATTATTTTGACATATTAGCTGATTATTTTGATAGTTTCTCATATTTTGTGATACTAACTCACTATTTTGACATATTAACCCAATATTTTGAGAAAGTTTCTAATTATTTTGAGAAAATAAGTCATTATTTCGAGAAACTATTATTTTGACATATTAGCTCATTATTTTGAGAAATCTTCTCATATTTTGAGATATTAACTCATTATTTTAAGATATAAAGTCATTATTTTGACATGTTAACTCATAATGTTGAGAAACTAAGTCAGAATTTTGAGATACTAACTCATTTTGACATATCAGCTTGACATTTTGATAACGTTTCTCATTTCTCATGAGAAAGTTTCTAATTATTTTGAGATATTAAGTCCTTTTGTCGACATAGAAGCTCATTATTTTAAGAAAGTTTCTCATTATTTTGAGAAAATAAGTCATTAAATGACTCATAGGATCTTTCTTTTTTTGCATCACATTGGCTGCAATGGGCCTCCATACAGGGGACTGCAGCACTGAGAGATAATACCTCTGTGTGTTTATCACTCCAAGTGACCCCCTTTATGTATAGTTATAATTTCTATTGCTTGGTGAGCTTAAGGCCCAATTAAATGTATGAATCCTCAAACATATAGCTCTGCGTACCTATGGGGAAATCTGAAAGACCATGAATGAATGGCACAAACACCCCTGATCCCCTCTCCTGTATTCTGTACAATCTGGGAGGCAGAACAGCATCATTTACTTTTCCTTGGACTCTTAAAGCCGGATGCAGTGAGCAACAACACAGGTCTGAACCACAGAAGGAACACACTGTAAAAGCAGCCACGACCACAGCTTAGAACCACCATGTGAGAACACAGCGTTTAGGACCTTTTCATAAATGATGTAACAGACCAATAACTTCACAGTATCACAACTTCAGGTAAGTTGTTGGTAACAAAGCTAAAGAAGCTAAATCAGGGAAAACAATCAATCAAATTTTGTTCCTGTCGAGTTTTGTTCCAGCTAGTCAGTGTCCTCGAGCCAAAAGTGAAATCCCAACCAGCTCCAGTGATCTATAAACCAGCTTGACCTCTGACCTTTCTACTACTGTTTATCAGCCCTATTATGTCATACACACAATTAGGTATAATCCAATAAGGCCTCATATTTTGAAACATAATAATATGTGGAGTGTCATCTAAAATCAGATTTAAATGAAGTGTATTTAAAGTGGAAACAGACAAGTTTTTTGCTTTAACTCATTATCAGGAAGTAAATGTCTATCATTTTGATTGAGCACAATGTAATGGCGATAGAATAATGACATCATCAGTGGTCAGACTGGTTTCCTATAAGCCTCACTTTCGATATGCAATTTCGTCTGCCATTGGGTACAATCTCCCAGGAGAATGAAGACCCAATTTTCGGCACAAAAGAAGTGCGTCAACCAAATATAAGTTCCTTACATAGGGTGGCCATAGGTCTTTAAAAAGTCTTAAAATATCCTAAATACACATTTGTTAATAAACTGTCTAAAATTCAGATTGGACAGTTCGTTTTTTAGTAATGTCACTCTCAGAATTTTTGATGTAGGCGCTACAAGGAACATCATTTTAATAGGAGGGAAACACTTATTGATGGTGATTTAAAGTGATATTAAAAAGGTCTGTCTGTACGTGTTGAAGTTACTATCAAGACATAGTGGCCAAACCATGTAATTACAACTTCCGGGTTCTACACCTGATGCCATGGGGTCCAAAATTACTTTTCCCATAGAGTGACATTTTCCCATAGACTGACGTCTGTAACACAGTGGAATTTTTTTTTGAGGTACATCAGCTTCCTGCTATGAAGACTTAAATAGCCCTTTATTTGGATGATAATGTCCTAAAAGTACTAAAACTACTTACAGCCAAATTCAGAGGTGATTAAGTGAGGGGCCCCGATGGCTCGACGGGCCACACGATGCAGGAGATACAGGTATTTTCATGTATGTTTTTATGTATGTACTCTTTATAAATCCATTGTTACTATCCCAGTAGCCAAAACCTGGACATGGGTTAGCATTTTTGCACTTCCTGTTCCCTTGTCTCGAACTCAGTGGCTTTTTTTAAATGGGTTTTTGTTAGATGCCCAAAATAAGGTCTGTGGTTAACACAAGCTTAAGAGACTTCAGTGTTTTGTTCCACGACATAAAATACATCAGTAAATACCCCACTTCAGAATTTTAAACGTTTTACGTGTCTTAAAAAAGACGTCTACTCACAAGTGGCTAAATGAGACGACAAAATGTCATCACGCAAAACACGGATTTGCGGCCTCGGTGTGGTCATGCAACTGTGGTGTAGTTTGTTTATAGCCTAACATTAGCTTTTTACCTCTGGTCACTGCATTTACGCTTCAAAAATCACAAAAGTGGTGTTCATTGGTTGAGATTATCCTGCTAAACAAAATGTGTAAGCAACAAAAACTTCTGTTTGCCACAGAGCTTATTTTCGGCAATAATCCAAAATCCAATTGAAAAATCCCATTAGCTTTTTGTTGAAGGAATGAGAGCAATGCTAACTTCCAGGCTGTCCTACAACAACAACAAAAAACATCATTCCTTAAGCACTCTATGGTGGATGGTGGAACAGCCGAAGTAACTGCGGAAACACTCTGAATGTGACAGCAGCACGAACAACACTACCACTTGCAAACACTGGGGGGCGAAAAACCTGTCTGTTTCCACTTTAATTAAATAAGCATAATGTAACGAGCTCATTTTCCAGGACCATCACGTAATAATGTTCACTTACACAGGCTCAAAGGGAGCCACAGAGCACTGCTGACACAGCAGAGTCCCAGCAGACATCTGACGCACTGCAAACACACCAGTGTGTTTTGTGTCAACACAGGGGAGAGCTTCAACATGTGGACAGTGTGTACGTGTACCTGACAGTTTTATGGCGTGAATTTCCGCCTGCTCATCCACGTACCGCCTACATGTGTGTGACTATTTACAGACCAGACTACCAGGGTCAGCTTGCTCTTAGCTGCTCTTCCTTTGAACAGGGCCTCTTAAGCTCATTGTGTTTGTTCAATAAACCAGAAACCTATAGTTTTGGAGTCAGACCTGCGTCACTAATCGCTCTAATAATAGACCCCAGATGGGTTCTTCTTCTTCGCTAGCCACGTGTGAGTCTGCATCTGAGCCTATATCAGTGGTTCAAGGATGTGAAATGACCTAAAAATGACTAAGACGAGGTATGAGGAAAGGGATTGTACCGCGGCTAGATACACAAAATTAAACAAAGGCATATTGTGACATCTTGAAAAATATTCTCTTTTGACCTCTCCAAACTAAGAGGTCACATTCAGTTCAGTAAAAACTAAAATCTACCGCTAAATCAGACAAATGTGGATCCTGCACGACCCAGTGCACTGGGTGTGGAATACTGCTTTGGACATTATCAAGTGGCTCTACATTAGTTTTCCAGCTAAAACGCAGCTATCACTGTATTTCACTGTGAGCTAGCACGACAAACAGAAACAGCCCTCTAAAAGCAGAGTAAAGTGCTATAAAACAAACAAATAAATTACCCTGGTTAATTTGGATTTCTCTGTTTTGCCACGTTGATCTGTGGCAACTTAGTTGATCCTGAAAATGATGTATGCTAAAACCAAACATGTAAAGTCTACAGCTGAGTATGCAGTCGATGTGCGTAAGAAGAGGGAATAATACTTGTAAATCCACTTCAGTCTCCTCCCCTCCTCTTCTCGGGTTGGAGTAGGGCAAAGGAGAGATTAAAAGAGGAGGGAGAGGAGGAAGGAGAGCTGAGAGACTGGCTGGCATTAAGAGCTCTCTCGCTTTAACCAAAGAGGCTCGCAGCAAAGCAAAAAAATCTAAGCCTGAAAAAAAGAAACTAACAATCCCCAGACAGATCTCTTTTTCTTTCACTGCCTGTTTGTCTCCCACACTCTCTTCTCCTCCTCCCCCAGCTACCTCTCCTCCTTCTCCCCTTTGACTCTTTTCCCCTCCGGGCCTCCTCCCCTCCCTGTCTCACTCCTCGGCTGTTTTGAGGACAGAGTCGTCTCCCAGGATCTTGCAGAGCTCGTTGAGGCGATGCTGCATCTCGGGAATGCCGGCCAGCTGGGCCTCCAGCCGCTGTTTCTCCTCGGTGAGGGAGAGGCGCGTCGCTGTGTCCAGCTGCTCAAAGCGCCAGCCTCCCTCCCCGTCGAACTGGAGCAGGTGGGTGTGGTACTTCCTGGAGGCAGAGAGGAAGGGTTTAAAGTCGGTTTAAAGTCAGAGAGGGACCAACGTGTGTCTTTTAGCAGTTTCACATTTCTTAATCCAGGTTGTACATAGAATTTACAACTTCATGACGAGTTGAAACTATGGATGGACAATATGGCCTACAAGTTATATTGCTATATGTTTAGGTTTTATTGGGATACATGCTTTATATCATGCTTTTTTTTTGAAAGTCTCCTCTAAACTAATGTAGACTACTAAATACTAACCTAATAAATAAGGTACTGTTTTAATTAAGTTAAATAAAACAACTTTACAATAAGGTTAAATAAAGTATTGTTATAATAAAGTTATATAAAATAATTTTCATATAGTACTAATATTTTTATATAGTACTGATGTAATAAAGTTATATACAGTACCGCTACAATAAAGTTAAATACAGTACTGTGATAATAAAGTTAAAAAAGTACTGTTACAACAAAGTTAAACACAGTACTGTTACAATAAAGTTAAATAAAGTACTGTTATAATAAAGTTAAATAAAGTACTGTTACAATAAAGTTAAATACAGTACTGTGATAATAAAGTTAAAAAAGTACTGTTACAACAAAGTTAAACACAGTACTGTTACAATAAAGTTAAATAAAGTACTGTTACAATAAAGGTAAAAAAAAGTACTGTTACAATAAAATTAAATACAGTACTGTTACAATAAAGTTAAAAAAAAGTACTGTTACAATAAAGTTAAAAAAAGTACTGTTACAATAAAATTCAATACAGTACTGTTACAATAAAGTTAAAAAAAGTACTGTTACAATAAAGTTAAAAAAAGTACTGTTACAATAAAGTTAAATACAGTAATGTTACAATAAAGTTAAAAAAGTACTGTTACAATAAAGTTAAATAAAGTACTGTTACAACAAAGTTAAACACAGTAATGTTAATATAAAGTTAAAAAAGTACTGTTACAATAAAGTTAAATACAGTACTGTTACAACAAAGTTAAACACAGTAATGTTACAATAAAGTTAAAAAAGTACTGTTACAATAAAGTCAAAAAAAGTACTGTTACAATAAAGTTAAAAAAGTACTGTTACAATAAAGTTAAAAAAAGTACTGTTACAATAAAGAAAAGTACTGTTACAATAAAGTTAAACACAGTACTGTTACAACAAAGTTAAACACAGTACTGTTAGAATGAAATAAATAAAAGTGGAACCACTGGTGTTTTTATTATGAAGCACGTGGCTTGTTTGGCCGAAGTGTTGATTATTTGGTGAGAACTTGAAGCTTCTGGTCAACAGTTAGATGTTAGTGGAAAATTAAACCGTTAAACGTGAGGATTTACTCACTGTAAGCAGGAAACAAACTAACAGCTCTCCAGTTCATATATTAACAATATTTACAGGTCACACTGGTGCTCCATGGTCACAAAATGTGACTAAACAGTAGCAGTCTGGAGCCCTGTCAGATACAAAAACAGACACCTCGCCTACTCACACAATCCTCCAGGAGAGTGAGGTGGATGGGCGGGGGAGTGTGTTTGATGTATCATGTTTGTGAGTCTATTTGAAAACTGAATCTTAAGAGCCGAAATGCCAAAGCGAGACTTATACTGGTAACTTAAAAAACATAGATGTGAAAATTAATACTCAGTGTTGCCAATGTAGTCATTTTAGACATCCTGTGTGGAACAAGACACGGTACATCAAGTATAATTGCTACATCGCCCAGCCCTAGTTCATACACAAATAAACCATAATTCACAAAAACCTGAGTTACTTTCATGCACACTTCTGGAGACATTTTAATTCAATTTCTCTTTTACTGAATACACGAGAAACTGTTGTATGGGGTGTGACTCACCACAGGGAGGGTCTGTGTGTGATGGAGAGCAGAGAGATGCCGGCATCCTTCGCAGCCTGGAATATCTTTCCCTCCACGTCGATGCTCACAGCGCTCGTACACTCATCCAACAGTGCGTATTTAGGCCTGATACACACAGGGGGAACTGTTATAATAATAACTACTATCCATCCAGTGAGTAACAGCTGACACTGCTAAAATACTGGCAACATGCTCACAATGACAATGCTAACATGCTACAATGTTTACCATGCTCACCACCTCAGTTTAGAGTGTTAGCGTGCCAACATTAGCTCATAATTACTAAACACACTGTGCCGCTAGCATGGCTAAAAATAGCTTATTGTTTGTGTCAGAGGCAAAGTTTGCCCTCCAGGTGTGTCACATGTATATAACTGTCCTGATGACTAATGACAGACAACAGTGACGCTGCTCCTTCTTACTTGTGGTAGAACATGCGAGCCATGCCCATCCTCTGCTTCTCGCCTCCTGACAGCACGTCCTTCCAGTCCAGCTCAGCATCCCAGCCTGGGCGCAAATGAAGACATATGTGAATATGATGTTTACTTAAAGGTTTCAGTAGTCTAGCTTCACTGTGAAACACTCACACATCTTCCTGTGACATTTTCAAAGACCTCACAGTAAATTCTCTGCAGTTATCTCGTATGTGTGCCAACATCCATGACTGACGATCCGTGACTGCATATGGTCATTTGCATAGCGCGATCGAGACCTTTCGCAACACTTTCACAGTGCGGCCATTCATACATTAAACCCTCTCGCAGCTCTCAGCTTTGTACAGTAATTGGTTCACAACAATAGGCTAGTTTGTTTGGTGATGAGAGGAGAGCGACTGCCAATTAGCCACAGACTCAGGTTTGGGCAATTCCAGTAATACCC
Organism: Epinephelus moara; assembly: GCF_006386435.1. Classification (NCBI taxonomy): domain Eukaryota; kingdom Metazoa; phylum Chordata; class Actinopteri; order Perciformes; family Serranidae; genus Epinephelus; species Epinephelus moara. Next base: position 14,120,456 of record NC_065528.1, read on the forward strand.
CAGTGTATGAGATCAAGCTTCTGGCTGGCACACACATACATAGCTGAGTCTGTTGGATATGAAAACACCAGGAAAACCTGCATGGCAGGTACAATGTGCAAATTTTGCAAACGTTTAAATGATTTGAAAGTCAAAATTTAGAATGGTTCGTACTGAAAGAAAAAGAACCCCCACTGTCAGGACTAAACTGTCAAGTTGACTCAGATTTGTTGCAGTGGCTAGTTGCTATTTCATCTTGTTTGTTTGGTATGTCGTACGGTTATTTGTTCTGCTTGTCTGATGCTTGTTTTGTCTAGATGACGGTTATTAATTTTATCTAGGGGATGGTTATTTTTACTTTTACTTTTACTCTGATGGTTCATTTGTCCAGTTTTGTCCAGTTATATAATCAATTCTGTCCAGTTTAAAGTTGTTTTATCTACTCTGTTTGATGGTTAGTTTGTCTAGTTTGGGTAGATTTAAGAAATAGGAGAGGGAATCAGGCCTGGAGATATCTGAATCATAATTGGGAGATTCAGGCTCAGACTACCAACTCAAGATCCTGGCGCCAGTTCTGCTAAAAGAACATAATATTTTGTGACTCTGAAATTGAAATTTATACAGCAGGGTGATCAGGGATGGAATAAGTGCTGGAGGCAGCGTGGTAAACCAATGGCAGGCCACTTTCATACATTTGGGACTGCCCATAAATCCTTTTAATCCGAGTAGAAGATGATTGCTCTTTTGGCAAATTATACCTGGGCAAAATCCCGCACAATCTCAGGCCCAAAATGTAATACTTTCGGTTTTGAGCAAGAACGCCATCACACAGAAGAAGCTGCCTGCAAACCTGCCATCAAAGGACAACTGGATCACATTTGTCAGCAAAATACATTGTATGGGGAAATTGCCCTTTACCTAAAGGGATAGTCTGGATTTTTTGAAAGTTGTATGAGGTATTTATCCATAGCCAGTGTGTTACATACAGTACATGTCAGTCCACATGCTCCAGTTTGGAGCAACAGGCAGGAGCTCGACACGGAAGCTAAGAAATCTTCTGCTGCTGACAGGGTCAGTACCAGACGTATTTTAACCATCTAAGAAAATTCATTATCAGTTCAAGTGTCTTGGCGTCACACAGCGATATCTGACGGAGAAATGAAGCTGTTATGTTGTTCTTGTCAAAGCCAGACTCCACTGAGGAAAACAGTGATTTAACATCGCTGAACACAGAAGCTGCTGGTCTACTACTGCCTCGAATAGGTATTTTGTTTGTGTAACTGTGTGACTTTGGTGTTTAAAAGGGTTAATTTAGATTCACCAAAGTCACACAAAAACAAACAAACTACCTGATCGAGGCAGTGGTAGACCAGCAGCTCCTGTGTTCAGCGAGTTAAAATTGCTGTTTTTGTTAATGGAGTCTGGTTTGAGGATAGCACAGATGGGAAATCGAAGCTGTCGGAATGAGCTGTCTGATGGAACGGTAAAGCGGTTGAACAATAAACAAAATACTGGAAAAATGGACTTTATACTCTCAGAGTATGTTTGGGTAGCTGGAAAACTCTTCAAAAGTCTTCAATCTCCTATTTTTACTTGAAACACTCCACATCTCCGTAAGTGACCTTTATCACTGTCCTACCTCCCTCTCTGGTGACAATGTGGTTGAGGTTGACTATGTCCAAGATGGCCTCCAGGTCCTTGTCACTGAGGCCTCTGGCAGCCATGTCCTCCCCCGAGTCTGGGTAGATCACCTGATCCCGCAGTGAACCCATGGACATGTATGGCCTGGAGAAACACACACACACACACACACATACACACACCTTATCCACTGAGTGTTTCTTTGTTGCCCTGTCATTTATGAAGTGCTGCAGACACTGAAGAACAGACATAGGTGACAAAGTGGGTGTATGTGCACAAAGGGCACATGTTTAAGAGCAAGAACTAAAAGAGAAAGACACCCATTACACTTCTGTTGTGTCTATTGAAGATAAGAGTGTTGGATTCTCTTACAACTGCCAGGTGGCCCGTCTCATCCTATGTATAAAATATTCACCGCTCTGCAGGAGGGAGTCAGCTGAGTCTGCAGCTCTGAGTATCCCTGGGTAAGATTACATTTGATGGTTTGTCTCAGACGGGTTCAGTTCAGTTTAACAGCTACAGTCCTTCTGCTGCCTTTCTGGAGAATGAATCGGCCATCTTAGCTTTTAAGAATAGAGAGCACTGACACCACAATCTTCCTCATGAGTTGTCAATAGTATGCTGTCAGTAGTAGAGTATGTCTATAAGACGTCAGCATAGTGGAAATGTCTTTCAGCATTTTCCAAAGCTCAAGGTAGCATAGTCACATAGCTTATTAAGTTCAGGCAAAGCCTTGTCCACACGTACATGGGTATATTTGAAAAACTGTGTTTTACGTCACTAAAAATTGACCATTTATTGGCTTTTAATCTCTAAGTGTGCACCGTTATCTCCTTTGTGAGGCGTCACAAATGACGAAATGTTTCGAGCAATGGATGTGACCAAAATAGTGTTGGCTCTAACCATGCTAACAGGGCTTTTTACATGTGTACACATACATGTGCAGTTACTCTTCCACTATACTGAGGGACAAAGGCATCACAATGTTCTATGGAGGTCGCTGCTCCAGGTAGCCTTCAGGTAATGGCTTTTTTTCAGACTTCTGATTGGCCAACATCTTCCTCTTCTTCTTCGGGTATCACCACCTGTTGGTTTGGCATGCTCTAACAGCGCTGTAGTTGTGTTTTTACATTTTCATGTGGACTGAGATTCTTTTAAAACAACGTTTGTGTGGACGGGAACTTTCTTTTAAGAAAAAAAAATACCTTGTTGATGAGCCCTAAGACTCAAAGATGTTTGTAAGGCAAATAAAAGCAGAGAATCCTCACACTTGAAAAGCACAAAGACGCAAATGTTTGTCTTTTTTCATGAGAAGTGACTTAGAGGATTAACTGATCATCAAAATGGGAGGCAACTAATTTTCTGTCACCTGAAATATCTGGTACATTTTATTCCTGTGGTGACACTTTGGATAATTCTATCTACCTTTAATCATTCAATAGAGAGTTTTTCACAGATCACAATCGATCAAAATGATAATAACGCAGAAACAGAATGAGAGTAAAATGGGGATTTCCATTCAAATAAACAGAGCAGGATGATCAGGGTGGCAGCCATTTTTATGTGCACCGTTGCCACCGCAATTTTGTTTGAATTAAGTGTGTTTTACGATGAGTTAATGAGGCAATTAAGCTAACGCTAGCCTTTGATCGGTGGAAAAGAGAAGCAGGAATTAGTGTACGGATGTATTTTTCTATTTATTAAGGACAATAGGTGTAAAGAAACAAAACAGAGTTCTCAAACTAGTCAATGTGACATGTTTTATGGCCCCACTGATGTGTGTTGTCACCATAACAGCTGTCAAAAATCAAAATTTTCTTTTAAACTAGTCAAAAGACCACAGCAAACACTTCAATGTCCTTTCTATTCCTGGATGTAAAACTAAAGTTAATGTCAAATGACTGTCATGCTGAGAGAAATATGACAAGGGAATTACTGTAATTGAAAGTATTTCAAGCCTTGTCTGGGTGGTAAATATTTCACGGTGACCAGAGCTCTGGTTTCTCTTCGTCAGCCACATACACACACACAGGTCCTGTTACAATGGATTAGATTACTGGTAGGGTTCACCGGTACAATGATCACACCCATTAGTTGTTTTGTTACAACTCACTGCCGTGGGGTATTGGAATAAGTAATGTGTGAAACTCTGTGTGTGTGTGTACCTCTGAGGGATGTAGAACATATGTTCAGGAGAGGGTTTGTGTAGGCGGCCGCCGTAGACAGGCCACAAGCCGCTGAGGATCCTGAACAGAGAGCTTTTCCCACAGCCATTAGGCCCCGTGATCAATAGGTGCATGCCCTCCTCTACCTGAAATGGAGAGGGAATTTATCAAGATGATTTGAACCTCAGAATAATTATAAACATGAAGATTTAAAGCCCTGGAGAGATAGGAGGCAACAGTGGGTGTTTGATAGACAGCATAAGACTACTCAACATTACACACAGGAGATCTGAAATGTCAACACGGGAAGAGAGGCAAAATTCTCCTCAGAGATCCTCGCTCTGAACAGAATACACTGTATTTTACCTTTTTGTTCTCTGCTTCTGAAAATGAATCATTCTGAGCTATCGCTGCAGGCCTGATCAAACTGTTTGGAGATGTCACTAAATGCCTCCAGTTTGCCTGCAGCTCAAAGTGTGATAGAACAGCAGTAAAAAGTACAAAAGCAATCAAAATAAAAAAAGAAACAGCAAGGTAAAAAAATACTGAAATAACTGTTATGTTCTGAGTTCAACCATCAGTCTCACACTACAGCAGTTGCACTTATACGAGAAACAGGAAGGAGAACATTTGGTGCACGATATTTATATATATAAACTTGTGGGCATGAGCACAGCGTCAACAGATTCTCCTGCTATCAACCAGCTTAATATCAGCAGGTGTATTGACCTCATATCAGCATTCACAGCCAGGCTTGATAGCATGAGCTGCTAGCGCTATTTGAAAGCAATACTCCCACAGGAGACTCTTTCTTTTTAAAAAAATATGAGGCCAGGGAGGTTTTGATCTTTTACTGAAGCTTCAACCACGTGGTAAAACTCCTATAAGACATGAAAGACATGTTGGTCTGGCAACAGTTTTAAATCAATTTGAAAGCCACCTTTGAGGGACTGTAATAAAGCCAGGCTTGTGTCACATTATCAAGCTAACTCAATAATCCTGTGGCGGTGGGATCAGCAGACTCTCATTGTCTCTGTTTGAATTCAACAGAACAGAGCAGTGAATGCAATGCAATATGGATAAAAATGTAGAAAGTACAATTCTATTCATGGGGCAGCTCCTCAGGACAGACGGGACACTTCACATAGTGCGTTATATGTAAGTAGGAAGAGCTATTAGTTTCCTAATCATCTCGAAATGTTTGAAAAGTGACATTTTACTCCTTCGTCAGCACCAATCTATAACTTTAAACACCATAATATCCTCTCCAGCTCATTACAGTAGCCAAAAGCCTTAGAGGAAGCAACATGTTAACACCCAAAGGATGTATCTGTTTCTTAATAAGACCACAGAGGATTTTTCATAAAGGTTAATAAACTCCCCATAGACCTAAAAACCCCTCAGAGAGTTTGATGGTGGGGAAGAGTTCTGAGAACATCGGACACTAAGCACCTGCAAATACACCAGTTAACATTAATGTGTAATGTGGAGTTTGACGCTGGAATAGAGATAAAATGATCTGGTGCTTTTTTCAATGTTACAATGACTTCAGGGTACATAAAATGAATTGGCCCAATAGGCCCCCTTAAAAAAAATCAGTATCACATTAAGTGTACGCTATAGCTAGAACAAATTCACCTCTTCAACAAGTGTCACACAACCATTTTTGACAAGGAACTGAAGCTGCTATTTAAAAGCCACCAGACTCTATTGACAAAAATAGTATTTTACTTTGCAGAACTATGGAGTTGCTAGTCTACTGCTGCCTTGATTGGGTAGTGCAGGGGAAGCCAACCTGCGGCTCAGGAGCCACATGCTACTCTTTAGCCCTTCTCCAGTGGCTCCCCTCCCTAACAGTGATTTTTTAGCATTTTAATTATAATTTGTCCCTGTTGTAGCCCTAAAGTAATTCTTAATTTTCTAATTGTATATATGTGTAGCCTATACACTTAATTAAAAATAATTATTTATTTATTTATTTTTTTTAAACATCTTGTCGACTACGTGCGTCACCATCTACGGCCTGGTGCCTTTTATTAAAATTTGGCGCATCTCAATCAATAGTCTCGAGTAGTCTTGAGTCTCCTTAGTGAGGCTAGCTATTGATTCCAAATCCAAACAAAAAAAGGTCTCAGAGGAAAACGGAGAATTTCATAGTGAGCGGACCGATTTGTTCGCGCTCACCACTAACGCTGCAAAATTTAAGTGACAAATTATAATAAAAAGCCCACTGCTGAGTAGCTACTTTGTTTTAAATTAAATTAATGCTCATTTAAACCTATTGGGAATATCAATGGACTAATTAAGATTTAATAGGCAGTGTCGACATCGTAAGGGCACGACTTTATTTTGCCAAGTAGGACATGATCCTGGATCAACATCTTGCATCACATCCTTGGACCAACATTGCAATCAACCAATCACAGCCCTCTGACATCATCAGTGTGCTGCTCCTGTGCCTCTTTCAACATTCCTTTGTGCTTCCTCAGAGCTAAGCTAGTTTTCCAAATTAAGGTTAGTACGATTAAACTCAATTCTCAGCAACACTGAACAAAACCTTACAAGCTACTGCAGAGGTAGTGAGTTAGCGTGCTAACTAGGTTGGCTATGCTAATGAGTAAACTTGCCAATAGACGAGAATATTAGTGAGCTAGCTTGACAATAAGGTAAGCTATGCTAACAAGTTAGCTTGTCAATAGACTCAAATATTGTTCATTAACATTAAGGGTAAGGATTATTTGCAGTTGCAAAGACCTGCGAAGGATACATTTTCCCTCCTTTTTAATAACCTATTTAAAACTTCAAAACAGAAAAACTCATCTAAGAATAAACATAACCATTTTTAACAGGGATCAAGATGGACAAAAAGGAGGGAAAATGTGCTAACTGCAGGTTTTTGCTCCTGAAAAATATTATTATCCTTACTCTTTGCTAGTGAACAGCTTACTTGTTAGCATAGCCCATCTACTTAGCAAGCTAACTTGCTAACATTCTTGCCTATTGCCAAGTTTACTTACGAACATAGTCCACCTAGTTAGCAACTCGCTAACCATGCAGTAGCTTATAAGTTTTTTGTTCAACGTTACTGAGGATTTTGTTCAATTGTATTAACTTCAAATTGAAAAACTAGCTTAGAGGAAGCCCAAAGGAATTTCTAAAGAAATGCAGGAGCAGCACACTGATGATGTCAGAGGGCTGTGATTGGTTGATTGCAATGTTGGTCAAGGAACGCGATGTGGGATGTTGATCCAGGAGCATGACCTACTTGGCAAAATTAAGCACAATTATGTATTGCGGCTCCGAACATATTTTTTTGGGCCAAAAATGGCTCTTTAGATAGTAAAGGTTGCTGACCTTTGGGTTAGTGTGTAAAGTAAAGCGGACAAAATATTCCACATTTAGCGTACACTTAAAATGATAAAAAAATTTTTAGGTGGGTCTTTGTAGGTGGCTTAAATACGTTCTGCTGTGGCCCCGTCCACCACAGTGCATTGCCTCGCTTCCGTGCCAGTAGATTTGGTTTATCAAAGCACACAGCAGAAAGAAAAAACAGAAGCTAGAGCTGTCTCACCTTGACGTTCAGGCAAGACACTACTACGTCCCCATTCGGTGTAATAATTGGGACATTTTCACACACAATGCCGTTGTCCACATCTATCACTTCCCCTGAAGAGACAAAAGAGACAGAGAGAGAAAAACAGAATGAGCGTATAAGACCAGAAACTGAGGATTAGACTTTGTTGATGCATAAACATGGTTGTGGATGGATGTGCATGGGATAATACCTACAGAGCAGAATTGTGGGGTTAAAAATAAATAAAATCCCTCTTTACCACATCACTTAGATTAACTGTGCTCTCAATGGGAGATTCATTCTGGGTCAAATGGACACAAGAATATATTTTTGCAATGATTACAACCTCTGACCTTGATACTGCTGAATGCGTGTAATATCATGCTTGTGATCGAGGAATTTATTCTGCTTATGCAAGTTGCCCCAGATAAGGGTTTGGCTAAATGCAGAAAATCTGGATAGAGAGTCTGTTGTTTGCTAATGATTGCTGTTTATTTTGTGTCATACAACAGTGATAAAAGGGGTTAAAAATAAACAGTGGATGTGAAACTCACTATCGTGTGACTTGAGTTGGGTTAATTAATTACCCCATGCTCCGGACAACAGAAGTGGTAAAGGTTTGCCCAACATAGCAACAGTAACCATGCGTGTACAGTAACTACCTGTTTCATTCTTTCAGTTTATTTTAATACAGAGGGAAGCGTGGGTGTGTGTACAGCAAGGAAAGGCATACCCTTTATCTCCAGCGGTCCATCTATGTGCATCTCAGGCTTGCTCTTCTTCTCTGCTCCTGTTGTGGCTGACACAGAGGAGCGCTTGTAAATGCCCCTCTGGACGTCCTCAAACACCACAAACATGTTGTGGACCCGTGCAGTGTAGCCTGCCAACTCTGTGACCTGTCGCAACAAACACACAAAGGTCACTACTGGGTAAGATCAGGGGCATGATAGTGTGACCCAAGAGAGGAACAGATTGTAAAAGTTCACTGTCATGGTCATGTGCTGATAGTGATTCTCAACCAGGGGGATTTATGCATATACCAGGGGGTATGGAGGAAAACTGTAGATCCACTCATTTAAAAACAAAGTAATTACAATGTGACTATAGATTGCATCCAAATATTGAGTCACCTGTGACACCTAAACAATATGTTGCAATTGAAAGTGTGTGAACTAGTTACTGTAGCAAGCAAGCAGAGGTTAGTAAGCTAGAAGTAATGATGGCTGAAATAGATAACTAAAAGTTAAAAGTCCAAATAGTTAGCTAAACTAAATGGCTAAACTGTTAAAATAGCTCCAAGTAAAAGATAAATTGAAATGGTTGAAATAGCTAACTACAAGGGACAGATTTTTTGTTAAAACAGTTAGCTTTAAGTAATGAAAATGGTCAAAATAGTTAGCTAAAAAGGTACACATATTTAACAGTTAGTTAAAGTAATAAGAATGGTTGAAACATTTAGCTAAAATGAAAATGGTTAGCTAAAAGGTACCAAAATATGAAATAGTTAGCTAAAAGTAATGAAAATGGTAAAAATAGTTAGCTAAAAGGTGCAGATATGAAAAAGTTAGCTAAAAGTAAGGAAAATGGTCAAAATAGTTTGCTAAAAGGTAGATATATGAAATAGTTAGCTAAAAGTAATGAAAATGGTTAATTAGCTAAAATGTACAGATACATGAAAAGTTAGCTAAAAGTAATGAAAATAGTTAGCTAAAAGTAACATTACAGATATATGAAATAGTTAGCTAAAAGGTACAAATATATGAAACAGTTAGCTAAAAGTAATGAAAATGGTAAAAACAGTTAGCTAAAAGTAATGAAAATGGTAAAAACAGTTAGCTAAAAGGTACAGATATGAAAAAGTTAGCTAAAAGTAAGGAAAATGGTCAAAATAGTTAGCTAAAAGGTAGATATATGAAATAGTTAGTTAAAGTAATAAGAATGGTTGAAACATTTAGCTAAAATGAAAATGGTTAGCTAAAAGGTACCAAAACATGAAATAGTTAGCTAAAAGTAATGAAAATGGTAAAAAATAGTTAGCTAAAAGTAAGGAAAATGGTCAAAATAGTTAGCTAAAAGGTAGATATATGAAATAGTTAGCTAAAAGTAATGAAAATGGTTAATTAGCTAAAATGTACAGATACATGAAAAGTTAGCTAAAAGTAATGAAAATAGTTAGCTAAAGGTAACATTACAGATATATGAAATAGTTAGCTAAAAGGTACAAATATATTAAATAGTTAGCTGAAAGTAATGAAAATGGTAAAGAGTTAGCTAAAAGTGATGGATAAATTGAAAGTAGGAAAATAAGTTAAAATGGTTTGCTAAAAAGGACGGCTATTGTTGAAATGCTAAGCTAAAAGTAGTGAATAAATATAGGGATGCGCTAATTTTAAATTTTTGGACCATACCAATATATTTTCAAAATAACAACTCAACCAATAGCTGATATCAATGTTTTTATATTGTTTATTTTGTTTTTGTTGCCAGGTAAACAAGGAAATCTTAATTATAAAAAACCAAACTGATTTAAAGCAGTTAAGCCCTTCACTACACTACCTTTAAATGAGTGCAAACTTAAGCATAAAAATATATTCAATAACTTTCAAATGAAAAATATCTTTTTTTAAAAAGAGCAACTGCTTAAAAAGCCTTTTTAATATATATATATCACAATTTCTTCTCTAATATCAATTTAGGCTGCTAAATGCTAACTTGAACAAGCTCTCATCCTGGTGATGTCAACACAGATTTGTTATTCATAATGTAACATTATCAAGGAATGAATAGGGTGCATCCTCTGATGTGTCAATGGTGAGTTTACTGCATCCTTTTATCCTGAGGCATCCCAGGGAAGACCTCTGTTCATCCCAAACACCTTTTTCTATTGTCCCCGGTTTAAACAGTTAGCTAAAAGTAATGAATGGTTGAAATAGATAGCTCCTAATAGTTCAAATAGCTGAACATAATGGACCAATTAAATCAAAAAGGTTGGAAATCACTTTGTTAGAGTGTGTAAATGTGTGTGAAACAATGTGTGACAGTGTTAATACAAATATGTAGCTAACACCAAAGTCGCAAAGCAGATGCTGCTGCTGTGGATATGTTGTTTGAACTGTATTTCTACACTGTATACTCTAGGATCAGTTATAATCTCCGAGTTGTGTGTTCTCTCCTGTGTTTGTTGACAGTGTGTAGAGTAAGTACACACACACACACACACACACACACACACACACACAGACACACACAGATCTGAGAACTTCCTGTGCATAATATGCGATGGTCTTTGAGAGATGGGTGAATAAAAAAGTAATAACACAAACCGAATATATTCAAATGTAATTACATTTAGGAGATGAACTACAGCACTTATAATGTTTTTTACAGCACAAAATGCTGTTAACACCAGATACACACAAAATGCATTAAGGTATAAAAGGATAAGGAACAAAACAAGTATCTTTATAAGCAACATAGCGATCTGAAACTCATAAAGACATGAGGAAAAGAAGAGAAAAATCACCCTCTCTCTTTGACTTTAGTGCTGAACCCTGCAGCGAGACAGTGCAGGCTGTTGACACAGCTTGATTATATTAAAAAACAAACGCCAATTCTGGGAATTCCTGGATACCATGTGGGGCTTTAGAGATGTGACCAATTCAAAGAAGAAAGAAACCAAAACACAGATGAAATGTGGCGAAAAAAAGATAGGGACAGATAAGAGAGGAGTACAGGACTGATTGTTCTCCTCACGTAAAATGGTGAAGGAAATATATATGATTAAAAGAGCTTCAACAGCTTATTGCAGTAGGCTATTAGGACTAGTAGTTATGAAACACACTGCCTCTACATAGCCAACAGCCTCTCTTCTCTACTTTAGAAACCATGTCACTTTTGTTGTATTGTATAATTTATTCCTGAACATCCCCACCTTTAAATCAGAAAAAGGCCCCTTACAACTCCAAAAAAAGGTACAATTGGGAATTATGACAGGGATATATTTCTATTTTTATTCAGCATAGATCTAAAGATACAATAAACAGTGATACAGCAGGGTTAGTCACACCCTTTGATGAATCTCAACAGCTATTGAAAACAGATTCATGAGTGTGTTGCTGAAATTATTTGATCATCACTTTAATAAACAATTGTTTTATCATTGATAACTGTTTCACAAGATGGCACGTGGTGTAGTGGTTAGCACTGTCGCCTCACAGCAAGAGGGTTCCTGGTTTCCTTCTGTGCATGTTCTCTCCGTGTCAGTGTGGGTTTTCTCTGGGTACTCCGGCTTCCTCCCACAGTCTCCCACAACCCCCAACAAGATAAGCGGTTTCAGAATGAACTGCTTCACACAACAGTTTGTTTTTATCATATTTATAATTTACATAATAAAAAAAAACAATATCTGGCACTTTGTGATTATACGATACTGCCACACAAAAATATCGCGATACTATGCTGTACCAATTTTTCCGCCACCCCTAATTGGAATGACTTCTGTGCTGGCTGCCCAATAGATTTATAAAGATTGCTGTGTGATCTTTGTCTCCCACAAACCATCTCGATCACTACTTTGTCTACTGCTCTGCTTCACTTCACTTAGACGTAGAAAAAAGTAATAGAATTAGTGCGCTGCCCATTCTGAAAAGATTAGGATCCATCCGTGATAACCCTCGGACACATGTTAGTGCTCATCATGCAAAAACAAAAAATATGCAAAAACTGTGCAATCCTTCCCACACCCAACCTCCAACCTAAACTACACTTGCACCACCACTATTACGAGCCATAAAACTACCAAACAGCTGAACATGCCAAAACTTGTCTTGCACCAAGTACAAATGCCACTGTGACTCAGAAGCCCACAAGACCTTAGGGCCCCGAAAAAGGTGCTCAACTCAGGTACTGAGCAGGTGTATACTACTGATTCCTGTTGTTGTGTAAATAAAGTCATAATAAATCAGACGAATAAAAGCAACGTCCTCTCCCATTTGCCTAAAAAGTGTCTGAGCACATGCTGCGAGGGAAAGTGAGAAAGAGATGCAGAAGTGAGGGCTGACAGATCAACAGATGGAGGATTACTCACAGCTAGGCTAAGCCCCAAGGGAAGGAAGGAGCTCTGGACACAGCACACACACACAACACCAGGATTCACTGCTGGCTGACCTACAGTGACCTGAGGGATGAGGGTGGCAGTAGATTCAATCTTGAGGAATTGATGCCTATAAAAGTCTCTCTGTTCAGTTTGTTTTTGTGACATCTAATGTAGGGCTGCAAGTTACCATCATTTTCATTATTGATTAATTTAACCATTATTTTTTCATTTAATCGTCTTGTCAATAAAGGCAAATTGTGAAACATTTTAATTAATTTCAAATTAATTTGATTTAATTTAATTTAATTTAATTTTAATTCCAACACTTTGCCATCTTCTTCGTCTTGGCAAACCAGGTAGTGCTGCACACACCACCAGTTTTCTGAAATTATATTTTGCAACTGGAACAGGCCCAGTTGGCACACATACTATGTGTATACTCCGCATGGTCACAAATTTTGGCTGCAACACATGGATGTGGAAAGTCAAAATATGATATTTACTCCAATGAATGCATGATTAGGGAAAGATATTGCTCTGGCAGAACTACTTCACACTGTGCCATAGACTTTCAAAGTAGTTACAAAAAGAAATAATGACCTCAGAAAGCTTATATGGAGAGTGTAATCCCAGATGGGGATAGAGCAGGCCTTCGAAGAACAAAAAGAAAGTCTACAAGATGAGTAATGAACTAGGATGAGCACAAACACGTCACAGGGCAGTGACTTAACTTATGACTCAACTTATGGCCCAAAAGGGTGCCAGATGGCCCCCCAACCATTTACTAATTGATAATAAAAATACACTGAGAATTTTTTTCATACTTAAAGAGTAAACAAGGTGCCAGTTGAAACCCCAGACAGAGCAACACATTCTCACTCTCAACTCGTCAAATCTTTATGTTTGGCCAATGGCCTGTCTCATCAAAATATGACCCGCTAGGTACCCTCCTGCATCAGTTTTAGATGTTCTGGGACGGTGTGTCAGTTATTGGTCATTTCATGCATCATTTCATTTAAAAAAAACCTGTTCAGTTTCTGCTCGTTAAATTTAGTCGAGCCACCCTGTAGTACAGTGATTAGCATTGTCACCTCATAGCAAGAAGGTTTCTGGTTAGAACCCTGGTTTGGGGAGCCCTTCTGTGTGGAGTTTGCATGTTCTCCCCGTGTCAGCGTGGGTTTTCTCTGGGTACTCCAGCTTCCTCCCACAGTCCAAAGACATGCAGGTTAATTGGTGACTCTAAATTGGCCGTAGATGTGAATGTGAGTGTGAATGGTTGTCTGTCTCTTTGTGTCAGCCCTGTGATAGTCTGCTGACCTGTCCAGGGTGTACGCATGTAGTTAGGTTTACAAGGTGTAAAGGCTTAAAATAAGTATGCTTGTTACTAACGTAATATAACGTAACATACATCGTTAGCATAGCATGCTCAATATACAACTTTGGCTTCACACTGGATATGAACATTCAGCTCCTGGGTGAAAGTCCATAGTTTGTTTGACCCCTCCACCTCAATGACCTGCTGCCAATTCGGACTTTCTTGCTCTTTATACTTCTGTAATCTCCCTGAATGTCAACAAATACCGCTGCTTGGTTCGTCTCATATTGCAGCTAAAGGGTGCCTCTGTGAGATAATGTCTGACGTCAATGGGCCAAGTGTTGGTATTTGACGAGATAGGAGGTTGGACAGAGGCAACCCCGAATGTCCTAAAATCCTAGAAACGCCCCTGTATACACCTGACCTGTGCAAGGTTCCCGTGACTGGCCCCTGGCCTCCTGTCCTTTGCTACAATGGCCCCCTGCCAAAGCAAGTTGAGTAACCCTGTCATAGGGGATCCTAACCACTTACACAACAAACAAGTACACACAGTGTACACTGTCATATTAAACAGGCAGAATGTTTGGAGGCGTGAGCACGACATACAGCCTCAGGAATGTGTTCCATCCGTGCTGCCTTTTATATTGCACACACGCTCTCTCACACATCACTTGGCCTTGCATGCAGGGGCTTGCTGCTGCACATGTGACAGCACTGTACTCAACACACACTCACACCAGAGATGAATGCAGGCTGAAACTTGTATCCTCCAGGGACGTGTACAGAGCCAAAGACTCCCAATGAAACGACAGTCGTGACAGTGTGCTCTGCCACAGATTCGCACATGACCGAAATAAATTTATTCTCTTGGAACTGGTTTGTGTTTTCTAAGATTTTGCAGCAGTTTGAGCCTTCTGTGTATAAAATCGGGCTTGTGTGTGTGTCTGCCCCTGCACATTCTGGTGTGAATGGAGTGGTACAATGGGAGGTTTTTTAAGAAGAGTGACTCACACTTAAGGAAGCAGGACAACAACCCTCTAGCACTCTTGTAAGAGTTTAGACTCCTATTCTTCACCACAAGCACATAAAGACACGCACCTGACCCTTGCTCAGATGCCACGCATGTTGCTGAGGAAATTACTGACTAGCTTGAAAAGTACATCCCAAAACACGGGTGAGGATATGACCAAATAAAGAAGCAGAAACCAGCTGTATGGCAATTTCACCACAAGTGTGCTGCAGCCAAATCCTCTTATGGCCCTCAAAATGCAGCCTGAGAGAGAGAATGCATGAATGGGTCTTGCTATTTTTTTGGATTAAAATGCAACGAGAGATCAGGGATTTGGCCCTCGATGAACGAGGCCTTTCATTCAGCGATCCTTTGCTTTTTCAGTCAGGACTCTAATAAATTCCTGTGCATGCATGGTAAGCTTCACACGGGGAAAGTAGAGAGAGGTGGATATACAGTACGCATCTGTCAATCATTTGGCCAATCTGTGCATTCATCCATCCAGCCAGCCATCTGTTCCACCACTTGTCTGTTCAAACCCGGGCCAGTGAAATGACCCAACCACCCGTACTTATACATCTGTCTATAATCTGAATATCTAAGCCTGACAAATCATATTCTTTAGAAATGAGATGCAAAATTAACATCTAAAATGAAAAAAATAGGATCATCTACACATTAAAGGGACAGTCCACCCCAAAGTCAAAAAGTACATATTTTATCTCTTAACTGTTGTGCTATTTATCAGTCTAGATTGTTTTGGTGTGAGTTGCAGAGTGTTGGAGATATCAGCCATAGAGATGTCTACCCTCTCTCCAATATAATGGAGCTAAATGGCACTCGACTAGTGGTGCTCAAAGTGCCAAAAAAATGCACTTGAAAAACTCAACAGCAATGTCTCTTTCCAGAAATCATGACCTAGTTACTCAAGATAATCCACAGACTGTGTTGTGAACAGTTGAACGTAGACTAGTCGACTCTTCTGAAAGTAAGACAACACTCAGAAAATAGTCAGCACTGAGCACAATTTAATGTATAAGGTTAAACACTGTCCAAAAAAATATGTATAAAAGCCTTCTGAAGTTGTTGATCACATTTTTCAACAATTAAATCGTACTTTTAATGCTGCTAAAACGTGTGGCACTTTGCACTGTGCATTTTAAATGTGACACATATTAACCTACAAAACATGACAGCGACCCAGAAAATAGAAGTTTACAAATAACATTTATTTTCTGTGCATTTAACATCCTGACTCATCTCTTTTCATAAATACACATACTTGTGCGGTAACTCTCTCATGCATGAGTGTGCACGCAAATTGACACACTTGCACATGGGAGTCTGAGAGCGCATATGTGTGTGTTTGTCTGTGTGTGTGTGTGAAAGAGAGGGAGAGCCACTGATGATCAGAGCTGCTGGTTAGTCTTGCATGCAGATCAAAATTCCTCCCGTTTCCTTGGGGTATCTTAATAAATTCAAACAAGTAGCATTTCTAGTGCCGACTTGGGGATAGCAACCTTTAAAAGACTACTCAACTAACCATGCGCATCCCTAGTTTAAACTACTTTCTTTCTGCCGAACTACACCTGCCAACTTACAATGTCGCAAGCACAAGCCTTTCGTCCATGAGTAAATGCATACTTCCTTTGGCGTGATTATACGAGTGTAATTTAATAGACAGACAATACTTCCAAGATGAAACTGCTCTCAACAAGGTCTGTGGATTATCAAATGGATCTAGTTCCGTTATATTAGAGTGAAGGCAGACATCTCCAACACTCAGCAACTCACACTGAAACAATCCAAATTGTTAAACAGCACTACAGGTAAGAGGAAACGATGTAATTTTGATTTTGAGGTGAACTGTCTCTTTAATATTGCGACAGCCCTTTTTGCACATAACAAATAGCATTAAACTCCGACTAATATCAGCTACTTTTGTGTTTAAATAAGAACTTCTTTTCTCTTCTCAAAATCGCAATATGGCCAAGTTATTATAATTTCATAAAGGTAAAATGTGTCACAATATACCATCATAAATGAAACACTGTGGTGCTACAGAGATGCTCCGGCTTACAAATAATATCCCAGACGAAAGGGAACATGTTTGTTAAGTTCAGACCTAAGAAAAAAAAATCCCTATCACCATTTTAGTACTTTTTTTTTCCAGTGAAGATGAAATACAAAAATCACCATTCCCACTGAATTGCAGCTCATACTGCAGACATAATGTCATTTGTCAAGAAAATGACTTTTTAGGGTGATCCAGCTGCTCCTTTTTTTGGCAACAGCCATATTAACAACTCACTGCAGGCGCCACAACAACATTCACATTTCCCATTACTTCCACAAAAAGGGTCTCCCACTTCCTCTAAGTATGTGAAACTACCTGTATTAATGCAACTAGTATGCAAGCATAAGCATATTAACATGTAATATCTGTCAGAAAAATAGCAATAAGACTTTTTTGTATATTGTGCTTGCCTAATTTTTGCTTGAAAATGGCTTGATGATTAACTTATAAATAGCTGCAGATTAATTTATGAAGTTTAAGTTATTTTTTAGTCAAGTAACAGTTTTCAGCACGAAACAAGTGTGCAATGCAGTTATAAAGGCACACTTCTATAAATCTGAATTAGATGATCCAGCATTTCCATGTTTCTCAGCTGTGAGAGCCGGTAGAAGATCATTTAAAAATCATTCTCAATATTACTATGGGCACTTTGAAATGAAAAGAGGGAAAATTATGTCACAAGGAAATCCTCTTCATCAGAGACAGAGAAAGCTGTGGTTGCTCTCAGACAAAGACACCCTGCACTCCTGCAAAGCTACATTAACTTCAGCATACAGTGTCCTCACCTCTTTGTAGGAGGACATGATCCTCTCAATGGCATCGGCTCCGGAAGCCAAGAGGTTGCGGGCGGTGGTGAAAGCCTCCGTCCTCTCGCTCACCATCACCTGCGTGTGGCCGTCTGCTGTTTCTAGAGGGAGGAAAGAAAGACAGTGGACAGGGTTGAGAGTGAAGCAACTGATTTGAGAACCTGTGACGCTACAGACATGTTTATTTAAGCAGCAAAACTCATCAAGTTTTCATTTGCCTTCTGTTTTCTGACTAAAATTCTGTGTCTCAATCTCTCCTGTGAGCCTACTGTGAGCGTGATGTCACACTTCCACCTGCGAGCATTAGAATATCATGGAAATAAGTTATTTAAATATCAGCAGTGACACTGGGACAACAGCACAGCAGCAAACAGAGTCTTAGTTATTGCTTTATTTTTGATGCAACTGAAATGTCATCAGGGAGGTGTGGGAGGCAGCTACTGTTCTCACACATGCTAATCAGCCCCTGGAAACAGGAGCTGTTGGTTTGGAGGTGCTAATGAGCATCATGTGGACTGTGAAACATGCTTACGTCACAGACAAACAACTATTATAGTGGCACTTGTGCTACGCACCAGACACTATCAGACACAACCAAGCAAACTGTGGTTCCCTCTGACAAAACCGCAGCACCTCAAGGTGTCCTTACTGTTGTCAGCGAAGCCGGTAGCGGTGATGATGGGCACGGCCACCATGACAAGCCCGCTGCCGCTCCACACGTACTTCATGAGGAACTGCTCGATCATGATGTACCAGAGACGCTTTGACAGGATCAGGTTCATCTGGTCCGCCAGGGCCCGGTAGCATTTCTGCAGCTGACGCATCTCCACCTGCACAGGACGGCAAAATGCAATATATAGCAGCACAGGCACTTCCTGTACTCTGTGAGGGGATATTGATTGGGATGTGACCATTCAATTAAAGGGGAGCTACACCCATTTTTGAAAAATCATACATGTTATTCCTGTACCCTAAGACAGTCTGAAAATATTAGTCAACATGAACAACTCTCTCTTAAATCCAAACACCAGACTGCTAAAACTCAAATTTGTGATGTCATAGGCACTTCCATTGACCAAATCACCATAATGTCATGCCAACTAATTACTTCCTGGTTCACAACTGGCAATTATTTCTATTGTCATTTCAACCGTAGCTCTAAGGTTTAGAGATATATTGTAAAATACAGTGGTCCAACCTGTCGTGACTTTTCTCCTGTGCTTATTTCATGTACTGTGTTGCTTTGCTAGCATCTGATAAATAAAAGCTACTGGCACGGAAGCTAAGCAATGTACTGCTGTGGAAGCAAACAGCAAAAAGTATTTTAGCCATCTAAAAAAAACTAATATCAGTGTAACTGCATAATATAATTTAATATTTGCTCTGCTTTATATTCCACACTAACGTTTGGACACTGTGGTAGACAAGCAACTTCAGTGTTCTGCTACATAAAATTACTGTTTTTGTCAATGGAGTCTGGTGGCTTCGACATAAGAAAAGGGAGTCTGACAGCAAGGTTAAGCGGTGAAATTTAATATTCTAAATATAATGTAAGCTTGAGTTGATATTGATTTTTTTGGCTGGCCTTTTTTTTTTAGGTGGCTAAAAACTAACCAACTGAGGCAGCGCTTGCTCAGCACTGTTTTATTTAATGTACGTAATGTGAGGGTTTTCTACCCAGAAGTTATTGTAAATAAACATTGTGATTTGGTCTATAGAATAAAATTAATTTAGGTCAAAAGAAAAAAAAAAAAAAAAAAAATTTGGGTCCACAAAAATCTGGCCCCCATTCATTGTCAATGGAGCAGCTTTGAGAGAGAGTAGCTCATGTTCACAAATACTAATTGAACTTTCCTAGACCATGGACATAACATACTGGAATTCTTAATTTAAGTGTTGCTCCCCTTTAATCTGATCTTTAAGCTGCACTGAATGAACTTGTGTGTAATTCTCAATCTGATTACAGTTATGTACACGTGTTACGACACTATATGAGCTTTGCTATTAGATGTGGTTAATAATCTCATATTACATGTTTATAAGTGGATTTAAGGAATGCAGAGACTGGTATGGAGGATGAAGAAAACAAAATTGAGTTTTATATGTTTATATCTGTCTAATATGTCCACCAGTACAGTGAATGTAATGGTGGACATTCAGACTGTATGTCATACTGAGAAACATTCTAGCATGTGGTCTATTAATGATCTGCTAATGGAAAATATGGATTTGCTTTAGTTGTTTTCTATTCTGAGTGATCACAATTGAATTAAGACTATATTCTCGCCTGCATGTCTGCCACAACAAAGGCAACCTCTACATTGTACACATCCAGGCCTGCATACCTTGTGTCCCCTGTAGAAAGCTATCTCCTCAGCATTCGCAATGATCCTGGAGTGTACATAGCGCAGGTAGCCTTTCCTATGAGCCTCCTCGGCCACCAGCTTGCCAAATTTAGGCGAGCAGGCACGCAGGACCTTAGCTGTGGCAAAGACCACCAGGCCGGCCAGCAGGGTGGGCCCACTGGCGTTGGCCCCCCTGGACCTGGCGGTCTGTATGAGCGTGTAGGAGGTGAGCATCACGTCCAGGATGGGCTTGGTGAGGTTGGAGTAGAGGTGGGCCACAGACTGGGAGAACATCATTACATCCTCCGTGAGAGACTGGTCCGGGTTGGCGAGCCTCCCGTCCATGTTGCTGACTCTGTAGTAGGTCTGATCGGTGAAGTAGGTCCGGTAGGCATGGTTCACCAGCCGGGTGCGGAAGGCCAGAGCCAGTTTGCACTCCAGGTACCGGATGGCGCTGTTGACGAACGTGGCCGGGATGGCAATGAGGAGCCATTTCATCAGCTGGATGATGAAGCTCCTGGGCTCCTTCTCCACTATCGTTTTCACTATCTTTCCGTCCAAGCTGGCCACGTAAATAGACAGAAACGTCCTGGATATGAGCGCCACCGAGTGCAAGGAGAGCAAACCCAGCTCTCTGGACACGAGCTTGGGGAAGAGGATTTTACCAAGTTCGAGGATCTGCTTGAAAAATTCCGCATTTACCCCGGGGGATGTCTTCTTCAGATCCGCAGCACATATCCGTGTTTGTACCGAACAGGCGGACCCGTTTTCCGCCTTTGACCCTTTATTCCTGGGATCTTTGTTTTTGCTGAGCTGCTTGCAGATGATGGGGTACAGTGTTTTGACACCATAAGCGGCAGCCGCAAGGAACACGGCTCGCTTCGCCGCAGCCGTGCGGTCCCATTTTACGTTGGACGCCGCATCGAGGATGTTGGACATTTTTCAAACGTTAGTCGTCTCTGCTGACGATCCGTACAACACCCATCCCCCAAACCCGACTCACCGCGTCGACATAGATACACAGAAGGACTTGTGGTGGTTGGATTGATGTGAAGCGAGCCCGATACATCATGTACCGCTACATCCTGCTCTTTTTCCTGTACCAACGTCAAGCAAGACAACATACAGTCACTCTACTTCCGGTTTGTAGCTGTCAAAATAAAAACTCAAGTTCAACTTCAACTCTGCTAGCCGCTAAGCTAATTGTTACGTTGTAAAATGCTATAAGCTTGTGCTAATACTGTTAGCATGTCGTAGTTGTATGGAAAATGTGTTAAGTATAAGACAGGTGTTTTGACAATGAACCTTGTGAGTGGTAGTGGAGACGCATTTCATAACATTACCTTAGTTAAAAAATGTTGCTGGTGGTTCTGGCTACATATGAGTAGAGGAAATGTCTCCTACACGCTAAGCTAATGTACACAATGAAAAATGCCATAGGCTTGTGCTAATGACGTTAGCATGTTATATTTGTTTGGAAAACATGTTTAGTATAAACCAGCTGTTTTGCCGGTGAACCTTGTGAGTTGCAATGGAGCCAAACTTTGTAACGTTACCTTTGTTAAATGTTGCTGTTGTCCCTGGCTTCTTATGAGTAGAGGAAATGTCTGCTAGCCGCTAAGCATGCCATAGGCTTGTGCTAATAACATTAGCATGTTGAATAAGTGGGGAAAATATATCGAGCAAAAGACAAATGCTTTGTCTGTGAACGCTGCGAGTTATAATGATGCCAATTTGTGTACTTGTAACTGAAATTGTGGCTATTAAGCCACGTTTAATATGTGTTTTGGGTGGGTTTTGAATCAACTCAACTTTACAGCACTTCACAGACACCCCACTGCTAACTAGTGTTTTGGAGGTGTAACTGCAGAGGTGGGGGAGACATGTCAAATAGGTTTTAAAGCTCTAATGAGGGACTTATGTCTTTTACTTTGGCCTAAGAGAATGGCATACAGCTTTAAATGCCTATATTTTGTAGTAATCTTATCACTGACTTTAATGAAAACATGAAAATTGTGGTTTCACAATGTCAAACCCCAGACACCCCTCTCCTCTGACAAATAAAGATCCCTTACTACAAACGTAGATTAAGTGCTTTCAAACTAATGGTTTTATTTTTTTAATAAGTAAATTCGTCTACTTCCTTACTGATTGTAGTTTTTGCCGCTAACTTGTCGCTCCTTATTTCCGCCCTACGCTCTTTCATTGGTCGCGCCCCCGGCCAAAAGACGATTGGTTGCGTGATGCACGTAACGAGGTAGTCTCTACTGTATCGACTGTATTTAACGGTGCACTGATAACCATATATGACTATGTTTTTCCTTTAAAAAAATAAATCACTCAAAGAAGGAAACTGTGATGGAAGTCACAAATATGTGGCGCTGTATGGCAGAAGGATTTCAAATTAAGTGTTTCTAACAAGGTAAGAGATTCACTTTAAAATGTTGCTGAATTTCCACCTTTTTAATGCAATGGCGTCAAGATTTACTGACTTGAACCTAAAGCATCTGTATGTTTTTTTAGTTGATCACATTCTATTCAATTTTGGACAGATTTGGAAATACATATTCCAAGGAAAACTGGTCACCCTGTGAAAATCAATCTAAAATATGTTGTTTATTTTGAATGTATCGTTAATTCATTGAGTTTTAAGATAAACCTCATGATCCTGCTCGATAAGTTTCATATACAGAAATCTAAAATTGCCATACCATCCCCCTATTTAAAAGTTTTTATAAATAAAAAATGTGTATCCACCATACACCATGAGCATATAAACAGCTATTTGGTAATTTATTTTAATTTAATTTTAATTTAATTTTTAGATGTCTGACTGTAATATTTATAATATTTAGTTCAATAAAGTTGAAAAAAAAAAGTTTTTTACTGCTTGTCACACAGTAATTCTGCATAAAGAAAAAAATATATTATTAAGGCAAGTTTAAATACAAGTGATTAAAACATATTAATACAAGTTTGTGAACTTACGTCATAAGTGGCACGTGAAAGGATAAGTGGTTTGTCCTCGCGCATTTTAAGCAATAGTAAACGTTAGATAGCTACCTAGCTAAAACTATAAGCTAGCTACCAGTGTAACGTTACTTTGAACTTACTCACGTTAGCTACCGTTATAGCTTTGTTGTTTTCAGTCACTACACTAAAATTTCCAGTACTTCTCTGATAATTAAAAGCCGTTGAAAATGAACTGGGTCGGGGGTTCAAGGTAAGCGACTTTAGACGTGCTAATATTTAGGTTAGCCTACAAGCGTTAGCTAAGCTAGGTAATGCTAACGTAACGGCTCTTATTGCAGGAACAGGTTTATTATGAAGAATGATGCCAAGAAGCAGAGGGTAAGAAGGCGAAATAAAGTTTTCATGACTTCACGAGATAAAAGCTATAGTCTTATAAGAATATGTCTGGCTAAATGTTGTGGTGTTGCTCTTTTTGTCCTCAGGAGTTCTTTGAAAAGAGAAAAATGCAACAGAGGCTGAAGAACTTGGGAGTAGCTCTGCCAGCATCTCCTCGAGGAACTAGCTCCGGGAGTATGGACCTAGTGACTCTGTTTATCGTCAACCAGATTGCTGCTAAGAAAGAAATTAAAGGTGAGAAGCAACAACTAGTACAGAAAGATACTTTATGAGTAAACAGTTATAAAAAAAACATACTAAAGAAGCTTGAAGGGAAAACATTACATGACTTCAGGAGAATAAAGAATGAACCACCTCCCTTATGTGAAGCTAATTAAATTTCCTAAAGCTAGTAAAAAATATAATAGTACACCTAATGTGTTTTATAATGAGATGTATCAGACACACTCAGGCACAGTACTTTAAGTCTGCCTAGTTCAGATAATTACATAGCTTTATTGTAATGCAGCTTTTAAAAACAGAAAAGGACTCTTACGATATAACCATGCTCAAAATTGATCTAGTCTCATATGATATTATCAATGTAAAAAATATAGTATAAATATGTGGTAGAGAGGAGGACACTGAACAAACTTATCCATTATAGATAATTCTGAGCACCCTCTCCACCACCTACTGGACAGACAGCTGAGCTCTCTCTCTAACAGACTGGTTCAGCTTCCCTGTCACAAGGACAGATACAGGAAATAGTTCACCTCTGTCTAACAGGAAACTGTCAGCTTTATAGTTTTCGGTCCCAACCAACTTCACTATGTTTTGGTCTTCAGTAACCTTGCACATGGAAAATTACCATGTTATCCTCCCACTTTACCTGACTGCCCTCTGAAAAGTATAACCTCAACAAATTTGCACATTTGTTTTATGTATACTGGTAGTAGAATATTATCCTATGGATATATATTTAATATTGTATTTAGTATTTGTATTTAAGTATATTTAAAGTGTATTATTGTATATTCTTACATTGTATATTCTATAAATATTCCATAGACATATATCACATAGTCACACAGTTTACCTCTTGTTTGCACTATCCCTCTGCTGCTGTAATGTTGCAAATTTCCCTTCTGTAGGACGACTAAAGGATTATCTTGTCTTAAATATTTGCTTGATATGTCTAGTGTGTGTAGATAATGACGTAGATATGTTCCTCAGTCCCTCAGTATGGCAAATGATTTAAGTAAACAATGTTTGTGTTTTTCAGATCCTCTAAAAGTAGCAGTTCTTGCCAGCAGTAAAGGAGGATCCAAGCAGAAGAGAAATGAGTCCCTGGTACTGCCAATGAGCCCCTGCTCTCCATCACAGCTGAGTCTTGTTGAGGGCCAACCTCAGAACAGGTAGAACTGAAGTGTGGTTTGTATTGACACATATGATTTTGTCAGCATCACCCAGGTCTTTCACTGCACAATCACATGAAATTAAGTCATTCATTCATTGTGTGTATTCTGCGTCCACATCTAGTGTTCAAGGAATGAGAAGAAGAAACAATGTTATTCCGCAAGGCTTCAAGTGTCGACAGGTTAGTCACTTTACTGTCAGTTTTCTGCGACCCTTTAAAGGATCTGTGAAGGATACAAATAATGGATGGATGGACTCTTTGGCTAAAAAGTCTTTCATGTTTCTGTTCCCGAGTTGTCACCAGTGCTGGAGTCAGGTTTCTCAGACAACAGTGCATCTGACTACCTGCCACCCAGAACCGACCGCCTGAGCCCTTTCTCCACTTCATCAGCTTCCTCAGGCCAAGGTGGTGTTGCAAAATATTTTACAGAGCAAACTGTCATGAATTATTTTACACAATGATAACTGTGCATTTTTAATCTGTGTGAGTGCATTTTATACAATAATCCAGTTAAGGCCAAATCAAACTGGTCTCCTCAGGAATATTCCCCCTGCAGCTGAACCTCCAGCAGAGAGGCCAGACACAGACACAGCTTCTTCCGCACTGCTCCCCCCCACCGTGGGACACCTCAGGGCTGGAGCAGACCAAGGTAGTGAAAAGAGAATATTATTTACAATAACATCACCACATAATGTCATGGTTACAGTTACATTTATTACACAAGCATGGGAACATTAAACTCCAACTGTAGCTTTATAGGCCTTACTTGGACTCGCCATCTACAGTAGTCAACATTTAGCTGTACTTTGGCCCATAATACAGTGTGAAAATGGCTCAGTTGACGGTGGGCTCAGAGAGAAAGGCAGCATGTGATGCTGTGTTCTTAGAGAGGTTATCACTGATTTTGCATGTAGCAAAATACCAGTGTTCAACCAACTTGAATACCGCTTTGCCTTTTACCTTAAAGTGATATTTTGCTTAGGTTACAAATGCACACCTCAAGTAAAGCCGGAGGGCACACTGCCACGTCAAATGTCACCAGATAAAAGCTTTGCTTTGCAAAAATGTCAGTCATGTTCATTCAAAACTTGCAAATGCACCAACTAGTGTGATCCTAAGCACAGAATTAAATAGTATTAATAACTGTGAATTAATTTTTCAAGTGTACGGAACACATCTGTAAATTACTGCTTAAAGGATAACTTCGGTATTTTTCAATCTGGGCTCTATTTCCCCATGTGTATGTGTGTGTATGATTCATGGGTACAACTCGCTCTAAAATTGGTTCAGTATTGAGGGAGGCGGATGTAGCCGGCAGCCGCGAAACAAACTAAAACAGTAACGGGGGCAAATGCGTTCCGTATAAGTTTGCGCATTAAAAGTGCTTTTTTTCGCCACTGACCGGTTCAGATCAGGATTTATCTTGCTGCTGCTCAGATGTCCCTCCATCACAAAATATCTCCCTCTGGTGCTCCGGAGTGCCGGAGCTGAGACGGAGCCGGAACGCAGCACAGCCGCAGCTGGTGGAAACACACACATTGACTAGAATGGAATCCTGTCGGCTCCGCTGCCGTGCCGGAGCGCAGACGCAACCAACACGCATCTGGTGGAAATTGGCCGTGAGGCTGCTGACTGATGAGGCTGATGAGGCCGATGAATCTGTAAAGACAAGGTTCATTGTAGCATTGTCTTCCTGACTGAACTTTTGCTAGAGCTTCATTAAATGTTATTTGGTAGGTTTCTTAAATACGTTTTTCCTCTGTCCTAATCCACAGCAGCTCATTGCTTAGCATCTGTGTTGGTGCTCCTACCGCTCCTCCAATCGGGAGGCATGCTGACAAACATTTACTGTATGTAATACACTGGCTATGGATAAGAACTCCCTACAATGCACTTTGAAAAATTCAAACTATCCCTTTAATTAGGAAACAATGAAATGATAATGGCTATGTTGACTCCTCCATGTCTGTAGATATGTCAGATGTAGTATTTTAGATAAATCTTTGGTCACTGCCAAGAGCAACTACAGCTGGGACCTGACTGTGAACTCCTGTGAAGGATTGAGCTTTAAAATGTGACAGCGTCTTCCCAAATATGATGCAGTTTGCTTTTATTTTGCTAGTTTCAGCCTTTCTCCCAGCCCAGAGGTATGAGCAACAGTGTCCCCTGGTCCTGTGGATCAAACCCACCCCTCTGCCAACTGGAGACACCCATAGCAGCCCAAGTCCTGTTCAGAAGTCCAGTACCAGAGTGAGAACAACACTAGAATTTGATGGATTATTTTCTGTCATTTTAGAAAAAATCAAATCATATGTGTGATATCACAGTAACACAGAGGCACGGGACAAAGCGAGACATGAGGTCACCTTCTCTCTCAACCAGCTGGAGGACAAGGAGCCCATGTTGGACTTCAGTCTTCACCAGTCCGACACTGAGCAGCAGTTTGAGGGAGATTACTTTGAGGGCTTCAGAACTGAACAATGTGAAAGAGAAGGTGAATATTGTGCTTGAAATTCTTACATAACCACGATGACTGTCTTGTTGAGAATTAACATGAAGTTTGATTTCAGCATCTCATCTTGGAGGAAGAAAATCAAAGATATATCTCAAAGATCATACACCTGCTGAATCCTCAACACCACAGTAGGTGTTTACACATTAAATATTATCACTTTTTTATCATTGATGGGTGATATGCTTTGTTTTTATGTTTATTTTGTGTCATCACTGTCAGAACTGTCCCTGAGTCTCAGTGCATGGACGTGGCGGGAAATGACCACATACATGTGAGTGTGTAACAGTAAAATAGTCTTTTGCTGCCACCAAGTGGTAAAGTTTGTGGCTGCCATGGAACCAACATTGAACAGAGCAAACAATAAAATCTTTGAGACGTTTAAGAAAATGTCACCTGTTTTTCCAGTCATATTGAGATGTCGTACAGAGCCTCTGACAGTATTTGTTACTGATAGTTATCCCGATAGAAGTACTTTTGATTTGGGCAGTTGCAGTTTTACATTCTGTTTTATTCACAGCTCTCCAACTGCACCGACATGAACTTTTGTAAGTTTCCTAAGCATCTCCAATTAATATACCCATTTATTGTGTATAAGCTGGAGAAAAGACAGTAAATAAGGAGATATTTTCCCCCTTTTTTTCCAATTCCATAGCATGTCTTGAATCTAACGACGACTCCATGGATGGCTGTAAATTCTCTTGTCATGGAGGTTACCTCAATTCAGACTCATCTGATGTAAGTAAAGTTACATGTTTTGTCCCTCTTGCTGTTGTACTGTGACTGCAGAATCACCTCAGAAAAAAAAACAGTTTAAGTTGCAGTAGTTTAGTCTACATTTTGTAATACATACTGCATTCCTTTTAATTAAACTCAATTAAAATCAGTACTGTCTTTGAAAAGTCTTAAAAGCAGGGTTCCTACAGTAATGGAAAACATAGAAAAAGTCCTGGAATTTCATATCACATTTTCCAGGAATCGAAGAGTCATGGAATTTTGTTGTATTTAATGAAATTGTTACAATAATGTTATGTGGATGACCTTCCACGTACTGTAACATAACGGCAAATTAATTTTCTATATAATATGCATCAGTGTGTGACAGCGTTTTGTTTACCGTCACGTTTGTTTCGTCATTTTCATCCTGGATTCGTTTTTCCCCTCCTGTATGCCAGCTAGCTGAAATAATGTTTGAATAGAGCGTGAGTCTATGTTTGAAAAATGCCAGGCAAGTGGGGCAAGAAAAAATGTTTTCTTTATTATGGGTCCTTCAAAAAGTTACTGTAAAGTTTGGAAATTTTGTCCATGAAAATGTGTGTGCACCGAATTCATTAATCTTGTAAATAAAAAAAAAATAGGCCTTAATTGGTATTAAACTCTCTTAAATCAATCTTTCAAAAGTCTTAAAAATGCAAAGAAACCAGAAGTAGGATTTAATGAATCTAATTTTTTTCCAATGTTGCATTGTAAATCAATTTCAAAATGATTGGAAGCTGTTGTGGCAGTTCATCTGAGGATCCAAAATACAAACACAACCAGGAAACGCTGAATGGTAAAAGGCAGTTTATTGTAGTTTGAAGAAGTGGAGCTGAAGGCTTGAATGAAATGATGGCTGAGGTGGACCAGGAATGGCGAAGCGAAGCAGGCAGATTAGCTGAAGGCAGAGCAGCCCAGATTCAGAGGCAGAATACGATAACAAGGCTGGACGTGGTGAATTATGGTTGAGGCATGAATTGATGTCCCGAAGTACAAAACAATAAAGTGCCAAAAATGTATTAGTTGGTCTGGATTGTCTGTACCTCAGAGGAGACTGAATGATCTGGATGTTTTAGCTGGAGTTCTATACTGCAGTGGCTTGATTGCAGATGAGGTTCAGGTGTGCAGATGCAGCAGCTGCTGGCACTCAGGAGGATTGGCATCGAACACAGACAAGTGTAATACTAGCAGACAAAAATCCTCCAATCAACATCTTTCAGCAAAAGTTATTCATTTCCTAATTTTACCACACATCAGCACCCACTGTTCTCTTTTGCAATATCAAACATCAGCACTGTTGTGTTTCCTTCTTCTGACTGTATTTTAGGATGATGAATGCTGTGAGCCATGTCTCCACGCTGCCTCTTCTTTTATGGACCGAGCCAGTTGTGCAGATAACCTAAACCCAAACGTGGGCTCACAGGAGAATCCAAAACAAAGGCACAGTAAGCTCAGGGCTTCCACCCCGCTCCTGAGACCCAAAATGAACTTAAGAGACAATCAGATGGAGAATGCAGCTTTCCCAGTTAAAGCCTCTGGAAGTAACAGCCAACAGAAGGGAAGCAGCACAGCTCAGTTTGCATCTCCTCAAGCTCTGGCTCAAACTCAGAGCTCCGAGCTGTGCAAATGCAAGAAAACACCCAGTGAAACTCGAGACGCTGGAACTCAAACTGTCGACAACCCTACAGCTGAGACAGGCAATGCCTGGACTCAGTGCTGCGCTGATGTAGACAGTGAAGCCACTGGATTTAACTTGTGCCTGCCACCTGTTGACGTGTCAGTACAGCTTGCGGCCACAGAGAGGCAGGCTAATACTGCTGCAGAGCCGAGTACACACACGCCTTCAACAGGCAAGGCGAGGAGTGGAGGGAAGCATACGACCAGGACCAAGAAGAAATCCAGAGCTGGTTCCCAGCCAGGCAGCAGCATCATAAACAACAGTGATGGCACAGTGATCCCACAGAGAGTCATAAACCCCTTTGTTGATGTGAGCATGACTGATGGAAGAGGTATAATGTAAAAGTGAGATATTGTGTAAGATTGACATTATTTAAATTCTGCAGATTCCACTGATGAAGACATAAATGAATGTGGGTATTTTGTTAAGTACGCTTGTTTTCTGCTCTTATTTCTGAATTAGCCAAGGAGAACAAAGAGGGCAGAGATGAGAGAGGGCAACGAGAAAATGGCCGTCTGATGAAAGACCTCTCAAATGAAGTGAGGGAGGAGGTCACATCTGCCACGAGGGCTGACAGACTCTCAGAAGAGGCCAAGACACTTCAGGAAATAGCTGACATTTTGCTCCTGCTCAAGCAAAGGAAGGAGGTGAGGAAGTAAGGTGGATGGGTGAAGACAGCAGGATATAACGCAAAAGCATGCCTGTTCTGTGCATCTTAATTCAAAGCATTATTTTAATAGTTTGTTTCAGCATATTTAGCCACATAAAATATACAAAGTGTTTGTTCTAAAGGCTACGACAGTTAAATAAAGCCCCAAAGCGTCGCTCTGATTTATTCGTTTATTTCTTTCCCCGTATACATATTCAAGTGTTAAGATTTCATGAAGATATTTTTTTTTATAGAATATAAACTCTAGCAAAACATATACAGCTTGAACAATAATCAAATATACTATACAGCACTGTTTTTTTTTTAATTAGTGTTTTTGTCGTTCCTCGTAAACCGTAGAAACACACATAGTTGGTTCACATAGAAAAGAATTTGCAACCATTTCACCAGAAGTACACATTAAATGTCCCCACAGTGGGCAGAGGACAGTGTCAAAACGACTGGATGTCAACAGCTGAAACAATCACGCTAAATATTTGGTCAACACAAGTTTTATTACACAGTCTGTGTTACGGAGCTTAATCTGTGTGTGTGTGTATGTGTGTGTGTTGCCTGTAATAATACTTTAAGTACAAAACTAGTTGGTGTGGTTTTAAGACAACTCATCCTGGACCAAATGAAAATAACAGATATAACAATACCATCACATTTTGAATTATAATCAGCAATTTTTCCCCACTTTTAAACTAGTCTCCATCGAATGAAACGGTTGACAAGCTTATTTTAAATGCTGACCATTTTCGAAAGCATACAGTAATATTGTTAATGTGTTGTTACAGTTATAGGGTTTCCTCATGTGGGTGTTTGTAAGCCATTTTATTACTGTGTCACCATTGATGAGAATAATATGGTCCATATTTCTAATATACTGATTCAGGGTTCCCACGGTCATGAAATTCCGGTCTGAAAATTGTTTTTGGAAATAACATAATGTTTTGGAAAATTATTGAATATGCGCTGTCCAAAACATGTCTAATGTTAGGCAACATACATTCCTAGAACTATTAATTTAAAATCTAATGTCACGTGATACACATAGACTAGACCAGTATGGTGTCATCGCCAAGGCTCCGCCCTCTTTTGGGGGAAAGAAACACACCATCACATCAGCAAAGGAAACAGGAAAATGACTAAAAACTTTTGTGATGCAGGTTAACTAAAGCTTTCACACTGAGATTTGAGGCCCATAAGATACTCAATATTCACTGTCAGTGTGGTAAGTCGCTGAATAATGCTGGTAACAGTTACTGCGGATGGAGAGCTAACGTTAGCTTGAGTGGGAAGCTGCTGCAGCACAGTCATATAGCAGCATCTGACTGTCGTCTCCAACTAAATCTCAGCCTAGGTCTAACAGTTGCCCATTAACAGGTTGGTCATGTACAGACAACACTCAGCCTTATGGTACCTCGTGATTCAATCAAATATCTACATTTAATTGAATCACTATGTGTCATGATCCGGACATCTATACATGAAATACCCAACCACTGTGTGGGGTCACTGATAGACTTTGACAGGGGACAACTGACGGGACATGACGGTGCTCAACCTTAATTTGTTAGGCAATCACTTAACGTTTAACAAGAAGTAAATACATACAAACTTGTCAAAATTATAATCCAGTTGCATTGACACCTAAATGATATTTGGTTTTCTATCCTCCAAAAAGGGGCGTGGCCTTGACGTCTTGCTAAGTGATAGTATGTGCCCAGGCTGTTTCCATGCATTGTTCATACATACACCAACCAAAAGTAATGCACCAAAATTCTTTTATAACTCATGTAATCATGAGGCAATAATAGTGTCTAACTCTAGTATTTGGGAAGGTTGCCATCATGTGACCAAACACAACACAGGACTTTCCCCCAGGAGACCAGTGTTCAGAACCATGTGAAACCAAACAAATTTTGAGTTATTTTAATTTACGTTGTCAGCATGTTAATTTTCCTAAAACTAACCAATGTAATTTTACTCGCCTAAACCCAAGCTAACTTTACATTAAGTACGTAAATTTACGTTAGTTATGTAAGGTTGTTCGTGGGATGCTAATTTGTTAGATACCACTGTATGACGAACCTCTAAACACTAACCACTCAACAACACACAAAACTCAACGTTTTTTAAGGGAGTCTGGTTCTGCGGTCACAGAATCTGACAGGTCATGGATTTCAGTGTTACACTGATCTTGTCTATTGGCAGTGGGCATGTACAGCTTGTCGGAGGTGGGAATGTTAAACAGGCCTACCCAGTTTAAACTACTAAAATAAAGTCATAGAAATTGGGTACAATATTGTAGAGAAGTTGTGGAATGTGTGGGAACCCTGCGGATGAATAATTTCCATAGGCAACCATATGTAAATGTGACACCTTGAC
Source organism: Epinephelus moara (assembly GCF_006386435.1). Taxonomy (NCBI): domain Eukaryota; kingdom Metazoa; phylum Chordata; class Actinopteri; order Perciformes; family Serranidae; genus Epinephelus; species Epinephelus moara. Next base: position 14,153,219 of record NC_065528.1, read on the forward strand.
AATACCAGAACTATCACAATACTTGGAGCAAATACTTCATTCAGCTTTCACAGGTCACTGAAAATGTCATAACATCATGCCACGGCATTTGATGAAGAGCTTCTTCATTGAAAGTTTTTTAAAAAGAAGTATTATATCTTATTAAATCATGGTGGGTGAGGACCCACGTGTCAAAAATTATGGACTGTCCTTCACCCGATCATCGGACACAGTACGCCTTAGTTTTGTTTTGTTACACAAAGTTACACCGTATTCTACTTTCAAACAGCTTTTGCTACACAGAAACCTATGTGTGTTTGACTAACAAGGTGTAACCTCACACAATTTTACACTTTTTACAAAACAACATTGGCAAATTACGCTAAAGCCTACTCCTCGACTTTTGACACGAGAACCACGTAAATGATACGCTTTGCTATTTGTACATAAGGCTATGGAGGAAGACAGAAATCAAAATACATGAAATGACGGTTAAAAAACCCCAAAAACATTTCATTCACGGTGCAATGCAAATATGTACATTTCAAATAAAAAAAAAAGCTATGCAGACCTAATTATCATAACATGATATCATACACCCACTTCGGGGATTGGACTGAAAAACGGCCATTAGGGACCTTCACAATACACAGGCACTAATATCATCATGTTTAGGAAATACAAGAGAAGTCTCAACCATTAAACCATGGTTTCAGTCTACCACTGGCCTCCTTTGCTGGACGTTACATGTTTAATACCCAGGTTTATAACAGGAAGTGTAGGTTTTGGCAGCTTCCTTGCAGTAGAGTGACACAAGACTGTCCTCTTCATAGTACTATGTTAAAAACTGCAATTTTTAGAGGCAGGTGAGCAACAGAATTGCAGGCCTGAAACTTAACATAGACTATCCTAAAGCAATTAGTACTTTGTTGCAGTATTTAAATGAATAAATTAATAAATATAAACCATAGCAACTGAACTGTGCTACTAGATTGGTGAGTGGTTCTGTTTAGGCACCGACTGACAATACAAGTTTTCTAAACTCGAACAATATACTGTACATCTCTGGTGTTTGCTTTTCGTAAAAAATATCAGAAGCACAAACTAAGACCGTCATCAGATGAGGAACTGACATAAGTGTGCTATGCTACAAGCGTAAACAACATGTAACTGAGACGTGTTTCATATAGAAAGGCATAATGGTACTACAGATCAACAATAAGTTACAACTGCTGTCAAAAGTTCTGTGGACACACAAACCTGGATCTCATCGCCACATTGGAGTTCTCAACGCATTCTGACAATAACTTTGATGTGTATTACCGATTGTTTTTTATCCTGTACATACATCATATGTAAATCATAAAGTATATTTAGTCAACAAATGTACAAAATATTAGGAACATATTACTGATGCTGAGCTGCAGCCCCTTTTGCAAAGTACATCACCATCAGTGGACTTCGTAAGAGAGGACGTGTCCCTCGTATTTTGTACATGCAGTGTGTCTTCAGCAGTCATGTTTCCTGTACACGTGTGGAAAAGGCAGTGTTTAAAGAAATACTTCACTCGCAAAATGACCATTTGCAGGGCTGTCAGCATTAACACAATCACGAGGTGATTAAGGTCTGAATGTAACATGTTATTTTTTTAAATTGTGTTAATGGCATGCTGCTATTTTGGATTTCCAGTCAAGCCTAGGCTGCATGTCAGATTAGATGTTACATGCTCGTGAGTATATTCCAATCAACGATGAAACCAGCTCGATGATAGAAGCAGAAAATGGCGTCCCACGGCAGAGAGGGCGAGTAATGATTCAAGGAAATAAAGATTTGTATCAGGAAACAGCGTGGTGACAGCTCTGCTGCAGTGTGTCAGCCCTGGATAGTCAGTAGGTTTCTTTAAATCTTTAAAGTTGTGAAGAAGACCTCGTTATTCTTTAAAGTGTAATGTACTTGTCCTTTTTTAAAGTGGTGTTCATGTTAACAAGAAATAAACCACTTGGTTTTATATGAATAGCATTTTGTACTATTACTATCAATACTTTTGAATATATGCAATTTAATAAAATTACTTTTGATACTTAAGTACAGTAATTTCACAAAGCACCTTCAGTTAAGATTTTCCTTAAAGTCTCAGTTAAGGTTTCCTTGAAAAAAAAAACTGGTTGCACAAAACATCCTCAAGTCCTCTCCTTAAGGTTTCCTTAAAATGTTTCCTTAAGGATCTCTCCTCTTATACTTAAGGAATTGCGTAAAGTTTGTTAAACTGTTGCACGCTAGCCAAAGTAAGGACAAAAACATAAAGTACCTCTGACTCCATCTTAACCACAGCATGGTTGAGTTTATGGAGACAAATGAGAAAAATTAGGGCATCCCGAAAAGAGTGTTCCACGAGCAGGAGAATCCGATGGACACACTTAATGATGAGCATCTCATTTTGCACTTTAGATTTTACCAGAAGTCAATTCATGACTGTCACTGTCAGGGGTTGGATCACTCAACTTTCTAAAGCTGAATGAATGATTGCTCTGCGGTTTTATGCAATTTATGCAACACAATCTTTCCAATCAGTTATTGGTGAGGTATTTCGTGTCATACTTAAGGAGCAAACTTAAGGTGCTTTGTGCAACCGGCCCCAGATACTTTAATACTTATAACCAAGTAATATTCTAATAGGTGACTTAAACTTCTACCAATGTCTTTTTCTGGTAAGATATCTGTATTTTAACTCAAGTGTGTCTTTCAGGTACTTCCTCCACCACTGTTAACAGCTTGGTGTTGGATGTTAGCAGCTGCTGTGTTTGCTCGTGTTAACCGGGCAGACGATGAACTGACAGCAGAGACTATTGATTAACCGAGACGGTCCACTTGAGATTAGCAGCAGATACAAACGAGCAGCAAATAAGGAACAAACATTAAATTTGTACAGTATGTAGTGTTGTATTGTTTTGAACCTGGGAGACCAGAAGTGTACACCATTTTGTACCATTGGCGCAGCTTGTAATGGGATACCTTCTGCTATAGAGTAACTTTGCTGACAGTTTGCCGAAGAGCGCAGCTCTGGAGACGCAGCAACAAAAATCATACCTACCAGGCAGGGAGTTGGGACGGTGTGGGATCAGACCACTGTGCAAAAAGAATCCAATTCAGGTAAAGTTTCACTGAAATGTTGCTATTGACTGCAGACATTTCTACAACTAAAGGTATTAAGTACCATTACCCAGCCCTAGTTTTAATGAAAGTGGTCATTTTGTGGGTGAAGTTTTCCTTTAAGCCTTTTGTAATTGAGATGTTTGTGGTGCCTAGTTGAAGATTCAGCTGTCCACTAAAGCAGGTTTGACTCCAGATTTGTCATCAGTTCACCCTCAATTCAGAGAATAGGCTGAAAACAAAAGACCCTTTCTGCTATTAAATCACTGATTTTGGATTCCTGAATTGACTGGATTGGAGGTGAACTCACTCACATTACTGACACAAGCAAAACTCTTGTGGCTCCTCAGCTCACACGCAACAAAAAGAAAGATATCACAGACCCAACCACTCTGCATGTATCACTAATCACCCAAACTCTCTAGTCCACGTCAGATGCGTCGTTGTCCGATAGATGGTAGTTTGAACCTTTGACTCGGATGTATTCAACCTGCCGTCCCTCGTCTGAATCAGAGGCGCCACAGGAGCAGAGCTGGTTTTCAAACAGAGCTTCGATTTCCTCCAGGCGGCGGGCTTTGGTCTCTGGCAAGCAGCCGTAGATGAAGAAGAAACCCAGCAAAGCCAGGCTGGAGTAGAGGAAGAAAGCACCTGGGAGGACAAAACAAAAGACACACTGTCACTGATGACAGCCGCCTATAAACACAAGGAACACACAGCCGTCGCTTTTTATAAGTAAGTTCATTCATCTACAGAAGAGGAAACACCGGTGGTGGTAGTGGATCCTGATGTAAGAGATTTCTATGGAGATGTGTGTGTGTGCTGAAAAATAAAAGTGTTTTACCTAATTGAAATATTGCATTCAGGCTGCTGGTCACCACACAATAACTTTAAAGTAGAAATACCACGCACCTGTCAAAATGGTGTTACTACACAGAGACGCACCTAGAAATAAGTATTCACACAGAAACACAGCGACGGAGCTTTAATGAGATTTCCTGACCACAGTGATCTCTATTTTCTCCTTGTCAGAGCAGAATGACATTTTTAAGCTGCAAGTGTACATTATGCTGAATACCATTACCATTTCTATGGCAACGTCATTATGTTTTTTCAGCTTGGACGCTGTTATTCTTATGTTCTCAGTGAACGATTCCTATAAACCAGATGGATGGATGAATGCCTTGAAACTATCATTAACCCGCTGCATCTCAGGATGCCTCTGCGTTCACCGCTGATGGATCGATAGCCGGCTCCACGAAAGGTCAGTTCCTTCCTGTCTGAGGAGAAACCTGCTGTTGAGCCACACTGATGGAGGATGTATAGAAGGAGTAAAGGTTGGAAACACATCGGGGTATCAATCAGCTGTTACCATCGTGCTGGTTTTGACGTCCTTGACGAAGGATGTATAATATGCCTGTTACACAAGATCTGCTGAGATGTTTGCATAGAGAGTGAAGGAACTGAATGAGGACTGACAGCCCTGATGGCTGCTGGTAATTATTCCTGACAGGAGTGTTAACTCTGATCGAAATTACACCAGCTCAGTTTATCTCCTCCTCTGTCTTCCACAAAAGCAAAGAATATCAGCTCTAAATAAACTGACCGTAGTAGGTGAAGTACTGAGCCAGGTGCAGGAAGGTGAGAGACACCAGGATGTTGAAGGTCCAGTTGACTCCGGCTGCGCAGGCGTTCCCTGTGCTCCTCGCCCACAGAGGGTAGATCTCTGAGTTGATGGTCCATGGCATTGGACCCATCCCTGAGAGACAGATGAGAGACGAGGTGTGGGATTACTTTTGTAAGTTCCAACAGGAGACTTGGAGGGGAGGTGTCGTATGTCATCTACAATTCTGTGACAACTGGGCAAACTCCATCTGCTGGGGAAGATTGTGCGAGATGATTGAAAGCTCCAGAACGGCTTCTTAATGGACCTTTGTGATGAGAGTGTTTCCAGGGTCAGGAAAGAAACTCACATCTCAACTGGTATTTTGTGGCTTTGAAGCAACATGATGCAAGAATTGGTATATTTCAAGCCAGTGCAGAAGTGCCCAAAACTGCAGTTCCCTGAATGACCACTTGAGACTCCAGAAGCAAGTCAATCCCCATAGACCCCCATGTTAAAATGCCAGACTGAACAGCAGAAATAAACATGTTTAAACCTGGTATAAAAAACAGTTTAGTCTCTATAGCTAATTTTCCCCTTCATGGCAACTGTAGGGGGGTAAATTTTTATATCAATCACGAATTTACATTCTATTAAGGCTTAAAGTTAAGCATAATTAAGGGCATGGCTGCTCTGAGTGACAGGCTGTCTGCTAGGCGTCGACGTAGTCTATAAGTCAGATCCACCCATCGCTTCTCCACAGCCCCAAATTTGGTCACTCCTGGCTCCAAAAAAGGATGACACCGTCTGAAATTCTGAACTTGAGGCTTCATAATGGGAACTCACAAACCAGTGGATGATGTCTCGTGTATAGTTTTATAGTGATTTGGCCCCACTGCAGTTTTAGAGTGGTACACCACTGTTGTAAATACAAGTGCACCTGCAGGATTGCAAACTGTTTATACTGTCCTGACATAAGCCATAGAGATCTGTCTCACAGCCAGCGGGAAAATGACAATCTGGCAGCAGAGTGTACATTCAGGCTAATTGTTATTTATGAAAGATTGCGCCATAGGCTGTAACCTTATCGATGTCTCACAAAGTGTCATGAATAGCTGTACATGTGCATTTGTTGACAAGCTGAAGAATTAGGAACCACCAAATAAGATGCCAGAAGCCAAAGAACCATGTCGACTGACAAGGTAGAGTAATATTACAGGACTTCACACAAATATGACTTTGTGTAGCATTATTTACTATGACATTGAAGATGGAAACTAACATTACTTTTGGCCTCCAGAAAACTACAAAACTTCTTGTGATAGGGATGAAAGCAACAAGACTGCTGTCGAAGTCACAACCCTTTAAAAATAACAATGGCAAGGATGTACACTCACTGTCAGATTGTTGTTGTTTTCCTGTTAGCCTTGTGAAAGATCACTACTGTAATATATTGGAAGGCTTTTAAATAATCAGGCTAGCGGGCTGAACTTAACTTGCGTCTTTAATTAAGACAACAACAGAAATAAGAGACAGTTCCTGTTACAGCGTCACTTAGAATACAAGACTATTATTTGTTGGCCAACCATTAAGTAACATTTGCTTATTATAGCCACAAGGTGGCAACAAAAACACCACTCTATTACAACTACAGCTTACGTCAGGACGGTATAAACAGTTTACAACTCTGCATAAGTTAGTTTGCCCAATTACAAAGTATAATTCACGCATTACTAACGGTGTATTAAGTTTAGATTTTTACAACAACAGTTCTTTCTATTGAGAATACAGAGCTAACTGAGCTTACCTTAACTTCTTTAACTTTATTGAGACAATTACACACTGTTTACAACACACTGTGTAGGCTATGCTACTTGAGTGTACAATTACAAACATGGCAGGACCTAAAGGTTACAATAAAAAAGATTAAAACAAACTAGCTTTTTATAGCTAGCTGGTGATGTGTGCTGTGAGGCGTTAAGCTTTCCTTACCCGCTTAACAAAGTTACATAATGCCAGAACAGGAGTTTAGAGCACGGAGTGGGAATGACAAAGGCACTATTATCCCTATTACAAGTAGAGCTGTAACGATTAATCGTTAAGTTGTAGACTATTGAATTAATGTGCAACTAATTTGATAATCAATTAATCAGTTTGAGTATTTTTTAAAGAAAAAAAAATCTCTGATTCCGGCTTCTTAAATGTGAATATTTTCTGGTGTCTTTACTCCTTTATGACAGTAAACTGAATATCTTTGGGCTGTGGACAAAACAAGACATCTGAGGATGTCATCTTGGTCTTTGGGAAACACTGATCAAATTTATTTATTTTTTCCATTTTCTAATACTGTATAAACCAATCAACTAATCAGCTGATTGAGAAAATAATCAGCAGACTAATCAACAATGAAAATAATAAAATAACAAAATCATTAGTTGTAGCCCTAATTACAATTCTGTGTACCATCTAAATGATGCTGAAGTTGTTGCAAGATAAAAAAAAAAAGCTGCAAAATGTTGCTTCAAAGGAGCCCTACATGACATTCAAGTGAATTACACAAACATCACACAATAGTTTATGGTAAACTTAACATAGCAATGCAGAAGGATGAAATTGGTACTGAAATAAAAAGTGTAAATGCAATGAAACACAAAACACAGGTTCAATCTTACCTGGAGCGAAAGCAGCCAGGTAGAACACCAGACCCAATAAAACTAGCCAGGAGTAGGAGGTGGGACAGTAGTTGTAGGCCCAGTAGGTCTGATCTCTCATCAGGCTGGAGTTGGAGCATCTGCAAGAGAGAGGCACATTCACTTGCTTTTTTAATTGCACCTGACACTGATTCTCAACTACAGGTGAAATATGTCATTTCATCAAAACTCTAGAATATATCTTACATTATATTAAAAATAAATCTCACCATGGTGTAGCCCCCCATTTGCTGCTTCCTTAACACATACTCATGCAGCATCCTGTGACTCACCTTCCCCATGCTGCGTGCTCGGTGGAGGCCTTATTGACTGGCACACAGGAGGAGGCGAGGAGCGCCGAGCCGTTCTCACGATAACAGAAACCACATCCAGGGTCCAGCATGCACGGCTCGCACAGACTGCAAGCCAAACAGCACATACAATAGCTATAATTTCCCTAAATAAAAGTCGTACTATACAGTCGCTCCTAAAGTCACATTCCTTCACTTTTCATAAACAGAATTTAAAAGTATGGAGTTGCACTGTAAATCTAAAATACAGTATCTGTCCTAACAAGACTGGACTATGACAGAAAACAGTGCCTCACCCTCTCTAATTGAGACTGTAATTGCCTCATTATCCAAATGAAATTAATGTATGGACAGTTCCCCACATGCAGGAAGTAATGAATTACATCTTTATCCCGTCCTGTGCCATAGTCAGTGATGTGATAGGCAGAGGCAAACCCATTTTTCACAAGGGCACACGTTATTTTCTGTGCAGCTCCATCAGGTTTGTTTGTTGTTGTGATCCTGATGGAAGTGTGTGAAATGTGTGTGTTTTGTGTCAGAGGTCTATTTTTGCAGGCTGCAGCGTCCCTGTGTGCAGGGCACCTTGCTCTAATTTCACACTGAGGTCAACCAGACGAAAATAACACCTTGTATTAGTGCCGGAGGAAAGCAAAAGTAAACAGTGAGGGAAAGTGAGGAGAGAAATGCAACAGCTTAGATTCAGCTGAGAATCAGATGATACATTTTTAAAAATGTGCACAATATTGATGCTTTAATAAATATCATAGATTATGTATTAGCATAGCTGTGGAGTTTTCTCCTGTGTTTATCTGCACGAACGTAAGCTGCACAGGGCCATCCCTACAGTATGTTCACAGGGTCCTGTGTCTCCTGAGATAAACTAACATTGTTAGAGATTAGCGCTAGCTTCACAGTACAAATTGCTAATGAACAAAAGGGTATGGGCATTTTAAATGTGGACATAATAATGTCTAAATTCAAGAAAAGTTTCAGGGCATATTTTTCAAAGAGTACAACATCAGTTGGCTGTAAGCTGTAAGTGGGTAGTTTCAACATATTGACCCAGGGAAACATCGGCTACTTGAACATTTGACCCAGGGCATAAACATTGCTGAGAACACAGAAACCTTTGAAAGGTCTCTGTAATGAGTCATATCAAGTGGATATTGAGCTGGAGAACACAGGACCATGGGAACATAGATACGCTCCCAGCTGCACAATTTTTAACTGAATGCCACTAGTTAATAAAAAATAAAAAATTAAAAAGCGCTTGCTGCGCCTTTTTATTGTTGCCAGGCAACCACCCCATCACATCCTGACACTAACCTCCCTCTATAATCAATCGTGTTTTTTTCTCAGTAATTAGTATCTATTCCCTAGTCCCTGGACAGGCAGAAGGTACTTTCTGTAGCTCTGGTTGAGGGTGAGAGGCTGTCAGTAAATAGTTTGTTGGGCACAGGGAAACAGAGATCTGTGTGGGTACATGAGACCCTAAAAAAGAGGGTGGATCATGGGGAGAGGTCCAGGAGCTTTGCCTCAGTGATGGTTGTTTCCAGGCATATTTTAGAATGAGGGCCAGTTTGACAACCTGCTGTCTATCATCTATTCTCCTCCATCGTTTACCAACTGTAAAGTTGTCGTGACCACCACAGAAGACCCGCCTCTCAAATCATCTGATTCGACAATGGGGAAAAAAGATGATGAAAAACGAGATGACGTAGCGCCTAGAGCTCAGAAACACTAGGCATGTCACAACGCAAAAAAACAAGAGCAAAAAGCTTCATTATCATTAAAAACATTAACAAAAGGCGCCTCTAACTGCTAAAACTCTTTCTGTGTGATCAGGGCCTAACTTGCTCTACGCTACAATAAGAGAACGACGCTTCTTCTCTTTTGTGTCTTCGACATCTACACGGTTCATCAACTGGTGATGATTTTTGCCTGGCTTTAGCCTCATTCCATTAGTACAGTGTCATGTATGTATCAATCAATTGCACATTTCAGCCATTTTACACTTTATACTTTAGAAAATCAGTTGGAAACATGAAACAGCTGATAGACAGAGACATGTATTACTGCAGCCACACTCTGTTTGGAGTCTATATGACATGGCCTTTCAAACCATGCCTATCACCAGTACAAGATAAACCCACTGACGCAATTTGACCCTGCTACACCACGACATTGTAGTGAATATGTGAGGCCAAATGTAGCAATAATCCACATTATAAGTCATTATACAGGAAGACGTGACCTTATATGTAACAAAAGTCAAATAACCTTGACGCCTCTATTTTAATGCATCATAGTTAGCTAACCCTTACCCTAACCTCGCATTTTCATTAGGCCTTCCACCTCTGGACTAAGAAGCGAAGGTGGTTGATCGTGAATTAATGTGTCGGTATGGTGGATGATTCATGTGGCTGGTGGGTGGGTCATGTAGCTGCTCCAGCTGCAGTTATACATACACGGTAAGACATGTTTTCTACAAGCTCATGGAGCTAATGTTAACTTAATTAGCTAGCAAGCTACAATGAATAAAATCTGCTAAATCTGGACATTTCAGCCAGCAAAACTTTATGATAGCAGTTAGAAATTAGGACCCGCTTTTGTCTTCTGTCTGAAATCAAACTTGTTTTGGTTCAAAAGAAATTTGAGATGTCAATCTGCTATCGATATCACTGCAACTGCATACATGCCATGCAAAAATGGTAATAATATCAACAAGCATAGAAACAGTAACTAAAGGGGCTTAGAGAATATACAGCTGTTCATGTTAAGGTATCATATCCAAGACATTGCATCATTTCTTAGGCAAGTAATGAACACTCAAACCCGACTGGAGACACCTTAAGAATACATGTCCGATCCACAGTGAGTTTGAGAGGCCTGTGGTGGCTCTAGTGCTCCTTGGATGCTGCCGTGGTCAGCAAGGGGATGTGTGGGCTCATATGGAGTAAAGTGAACTCAATGAAGCCACTACAGTGTGGTAAAAGCACTCATGTCTTCAAATTACCCCTATATTTGTGTGTTACAGTGTGTGGGTGCTGGACAGCGAGTCCATTAGGCGCTGTTTGTTGTTATGATGAAAGACCGTCGTTACACACGAGTTTCATCTTCGTCTGTGTAACTGAGAACAAATTGGGACATCGAGGCATCTGATCTCTGGCTCGTGCGCAAACACTCTCTGTCTCTGTCTGTGTGTGTTTGCCCTTTGTTGCACATGGCGACAGTGAAGTGAATTGTAGCTGATTTAGCTCTGCAGTTTGGGAGATGATAAAAATCATAAGACCAATATTTACTCAGAATCTTTACAGTGAACCCAACAGTTTTATCCTGTTATTAATAAATTAGAAGAAACACAGGATAATTGCTGTCTTGGGCCGTTTCTATATACAGACCCTGAGTTATGAGCTGATCCTCCTGGCGGGTAAAGCGCACATATCTGACCTTCAACCAGACTCTACATTTGCATTATGTGCTGGCACTAATTTTCACCTGTAGATCTGTTTTAATGTATGTGTGAAAACTTGCAGTAGCTTCCCCACAGATATCCTTTTAGAAGGGTTTTATCCTCCGAGGCTCTCCACCACTGAGTGCGCTCTCCCGCACTCTGGATTGATATTCTGACACTGTAAAGTATTGAGTGCTTTTACAAAGAGCAGAAGTGCTCGAAGGTGAACAGCTGTCTTGCTGTAGCTCTCTGTTTTCAGCTGTGCCGGTGCATTATGTGACAAAAGGTGAATAATGAGACTTAATATCAACCGTGGTGAAGAGCTGGTGGAGAGGGGACTACAACAGTAATCTTTAAATCACACCCACACTCCCACACCTACAAATATTTTTTGCTTATGCTTTGTAATAAAGGGAGATGATGAGTGTTTATTGTTTCATAGTTGAAGAGGCAGCAGCAGAGGGTCCATTGTGCCTTAATGAATGCCACTTGAAACCAAACTGATCTCTACAAGTGTGTACTTACTGATATTTGGAGCAGGTGGAGTTGGCCATAGATGGGTCTAATGGGTGGAAGGTGACAGGAGGCGTGTGCTGTGCCGACAGCAGAAAACCAAAGGCCAGCAGACTCAAACTCAAACATGTACCTGGCGGAAAAATGATACACGTAATATGCAAGAATGATGGTTTAGACATCACGACCTGATGTGGGCATGTCGAGTGACTCACCAATGATGCTGCCCAAGGTGAGCTTCCTGCGCCCCACTCTCTCCACCAGCCACACGCCAAGCAGGGTAAACAGGAAGTTGGTGAGGGTGGTGAGTCCAGCTAGCCAGATCGCTAGTCTGTCGTCCCGCACTCCTGACATCTGCAGGATGGTGGCGCTGTAGTACCTGTGAGACACAAAGACGAAAGAAAATTAATGTGTAGCTGTCATTGTGATATCAAAACATAAATTTATTCATTCTGAGAGTGGATGGTGGCAGGGCGTTGCAGTTCCCAGATTTAGCTGCAGAGTGAGCGCTCTTCGCTTTCACACTGCTCTCGAACAGGCAGCTGTGGACCCAGAGCCAGAATGAGTCTGAGTGAGAAAGAGGCAGCTGCCCACAGGAAGAGAGTCTTTGCCCGGTCAGGCTCTGAGGTAATTATATCTTCTGCCATCAGCTCAGAAGTCTGTTTTTTCTTTGATATCTACATTTGGCAAAAAATGTTGTGATTAGCATAATTAGCACGCCATGGCTGACTTGGTTTGTTTCATATATTACATGAACGTTGCTGTCATCAGTGAGCATATATTGCCCTAGTTTTTGCGGTCTGTCCCACACTGTTGGCCCTTATCGGCTGTTGTTGGTTTCTTTCGGTCAATTCAGTGCGTTGGCTTCAGAGAAGAACGAAATGAGGAAAGTAAACAATAGACTGAAGTCAAGAGAGCTTTGTTGACTTGTTATAAGATATTTTTTTCAGCCATTGAACTCATTAACATAAACAGTTTGTAATTGTTCGCATTATTCTTGGTGCATGGTAAATATAATTTGTTCTTTCAACATTAGGTTGTGTCATTTACATGCTAACTGGCTAACTAGGGTCTTGAATCCATTCCGTCAGTCTCTCTGTTTTTAATGACTAATACAGACTACCACCACCTGCTGCTATGGAGAATTATTTCCTTTTATGCAGGTGCCAAACATACGTGTTAGTTGGCCATAGGCTGTAGTTTTTGCAGTGTGTTGAAGTGCAACTTTTTGGCCGTGACCTAGGTGATGTGAGGCAATTCAACAGTTGGCCTTTGTCTCCACTAGTTCTTTGATGTCAGTTTGGTGCGTCTTGGCCTTAACTTGCCACGAAAAAACTAATAAGCATGTTTCCCAAAACTACTTTATTTGGAGGTAGAATTGAAATTTTGTCCACACAAAAGAGTCAGCAATGATCCTTTATTGCACAGGAAAAACATGTGCTCCCAAAACTAAGGCAAGTGGTAGTTATTACTGATAAAAGCTATCACCAAGACCACTGAAAAGAAATTATAATAAACCAGAATTATTCTTACAACATAAACATGTTTGCAGTATTAATACTCAGATAATATATGACATTATTAATGGAGACAAGTCAACATACCAACCACAGCCTCTCTACTTGAATACCAGCCTCTCATCTATCAGCTATAAATAGTCTCTCAGCAGTCGCTTTCAATGGCCCTTCCTCTTCCTCTCTCAGCCTGTTCTCGTACAGTCTAATTATATTTGCAGCTCTGGCACCACGTTGCTCCACGTAGGCAGATTATCTCTAATCATCATCAACAAATCTCCAAACAGGCTGCGGTCAACAATACAGACACCTGCATGGGGTCCGTTTCCCACTTCAATTATGACACCATGTTACTACGATAGGGGGACAAAAACGTGGTGGTCGCACAAGCACACACACCTGCAAGAACTCTATTCAAGGCGTCATTATGGAAATGATGTGCTTGATTCTCACCCACAGAGATAGGTATGCACACCAGCTGTATATAAACACAAAGAGAAAACCCGTAGAGAAATCAACACAAGTACAAAGAAGGTAATACTCGTTAAAGAAAAATAAAATAAATAAAATAAAGAAGTCTCCCGCATTGTCTGCTTCTCTGCGTCTCAACGGACAACTCAGAATTAGCATTCTGCTTTTCATCTCTTCAAAAGGAATTGTTCTGTCTTTCGTGCTCTCTCTCTCTTCCCGAAAACAAAGACATTCAATTGAGGGATTTGCATAATAACTCTTTACTTTTCTGCCATGGTATCCAGTCAGACAGGACGAGAACGGAGAAGAGATGAGATGCTGCAATTCTAGTCTTGAAAAAACTTAACCTTAACAAGCGCAAGTTTTGGCAGATGATAAAAGTTAAAGATGGCCTTATTATCGTTGTGCAAATATATATATATATATATATATATATATATATAATTTTTGTCCTCTGTGGAGGACATTAGTCTAACTAGTGTAACTCAAGTATTCTTTATGCTATCCATTTGGGTCAAATTGTGTTCTGAAGAGGACATCCAGGGCTTTCTAATGATGTAGACATTATGTGGGTGGGGTTAACAGGGCAAACACACACCCTTTTCAAAATGGCTGCCATTACGTTTTTCTCGTTTTTTGCTGCCAGAGTGGTAATTGATCATTTTCTGGCAAAAGTTATGATTATTTTGTTAATATTTAATTAGTTTCCTGAATATAAGGGTCTTAACTTTAATTTAGAGAGATTTCAGAAATCCAGAGTAATTTTAACCTTTTCAAAATACACCTTTTATTCAGTGTCCTCTGTAGAGGACATCAGGACTTAGTACCCACTATTTTTTAACCAATTTCAATTAGTTAAATTTTCAATTTCAATTGACGTTTTTTCTCATAATTTCTAATACATTTTAAAGGTTAGTCAGTGTGAAAGCAGAAATTTGGCTTGGAGTGAGACTCTGAAGTAATGTGTATGCAAGAATTTGGAGGTTTATTGGAAAAAAAGAACACCTTAGGTGAACGTACATTCCCATGCATCTATGGTAGGATACTACCTAAAAGGAGGATTTTGAGAAACTTCTTGCTCTATTTCCTTTAAACAATGACAATTCTTGCTGAGAGTGTATTCATACATACAATAGCATCTATAAAGCTTCACTCCACTGTTCTTTACCCTTCCTAGGCCACCACACACAATAAAGTTTACCTGGTCTTTGGGGTCTGTCACATAGGGGTCATGGGTCAAACTATGGGGCTCCCCATTACTTCTTATTGCCTGGGCGAGTGTTAAATGTCTACATAGCAAGCATTACACCTCATCACATCATAGATAGTGAGGGGTGAGTGCAGTTGGACCACTAGGCCCTTAAACCCAGCGGTACAGGGTACCAATCCTGCACCCTGACTGCAACGTCAGGCCCATTGGTATAGCTATTAAGAATACACTCTACCTTGCTACAGCTATCCATCATAGTGTTAAGCATTGAAGACAGCCACATAATAATTCTAGGGGAGTAAAAGTCCTTTGTAGCTCATTTATTTAGAGATAAAGCATAAAATACCCCATAGTCCCATTGTAACTCAATTGAAACTCATTGACTAACTCTGGAAATTTAAGACCCGACTAAGTCCCGATGTCCTCTACAGAGGACATGTGATAAAAAATAAATAAATAATATTTTTGAATTTTTTTTTTTTATGCAAAATGTTTCTTTCAAGTCTAATACTTAAATTACATACAACAAATCTTGATATCAAAACTTTTTTCTTCTGGGTCCCAGGAGGATAAACATTCACTGCTGGCCACTTTATTGGCCTTGCTAGTTCCAGGTTGGACCCCTTTTGCCTTCAGAACTGCCTTGGTGGCATAGATTCAACAAGGTGCTGGAAACATTCCTCAGAGATTTTGGTCCATATTGACATGATGACATCACACAGTTGCTGCAGATTTGTCGGCTGCACATCCATGATGTGAATATCCCGTTCCACCACATCCCAAAGGGGCTCTATTGGATTGAGATCTGGTGACTGTGGAGGCCATTGGAGTACAGTGAACTCATTGTCATGTTCAAGAAACCAGTTTGAGATGATTTGAGCTTTGTGTCATGGTGTGTTATCCTGCTGGAAGTAGCCAATCAGAAGATGGGTACACTGTGGTCATAAAGGGATGGACACGGTCAGCCACAATACTCAGGTAGGCTGTGGTGTTTAAACCGTGCTCAGTTGGTACTAAGGGGCCCAAAGTGTGCCAAGAAAATATCCCCCACACCATTACACCACCACCAGCCTGAACCGTTGATACAAGGCAGGATGGATCCATACTTTCATGTTGTTGACCCTACCATCTGAATGTCGCAGCAGAAATCGAGACTCATCAGACCAGGCAACGTTTCTCGAATCTTCTATTGTCCAGTTTTGGTGAGCCTGTGTGAATTGTAGCCTCAGTTTCCTGTCGTTAGCTGACAGGAGTGGCACCTGGTGTGGTCTTCTGCTGCTGTAGCCCATCTGCTTCAAGGTTCGACGTATTGTTTGTTCAGAGATCGTCTTCTGCATACTTTGGTTGTAACGAGTGGTTATCCGAGTTACTGTTGCCTTTCTGTCATCTTGAACCAGTCTGAACGTTCTTTTCTGACCTTGGTTTGATTCTCAGTTTGAGCTTCAGCAGGTCTTGACCATGATTACATGCCTAAATGCACTGAGTTGCTGGCGCGTGATTGGCAGATTAGCCATTTGTGTTAACAAGCACTTAAACAGATGTACCCAATAAAGTGGCCACTGAGTGTATATATGGCAAATGCAGCAAAATGCATGTGCTGAGCAGACACACACATACACACAAATACATGCATGGGGACACACTCAAAAACACACAGAACAAATGAGTTGATTTTGGAGCAGCAGCAGGAGTAAAAACACAATTTCTGTTCTCAGCAGTGCAGCCTGCTGTGTTACATCTCCAGCCCTGCATCTTATACACACACACACACACACACACACACACACACACTCACTATGCTCTGACTTAAACTACTGTGAATAACAGCCTGCAGAAACAAAGTGATCATTTTTCTGACCACTGCGCCAAGAAGTGCATCTTGTGTTAAAAGCATCTCAGATATGGCCTCTAAGACTCAAAATAAGCCCCTAACAGACACTCAGGAGTTGAACCTGAGCCTGTCTAATTCCTGATAACTGTACTTATCCATCCCCTGCACCTTTCTATACTCTGAATCCTCCTGTGAAAAGCGTTAAGTTGCTATCCCAGTAACAGGCGACTGCAGGACAAAAAACGGCCTTGAATAACACGTATGCAGCATCATTTCTGCCTGTGCTAATTCACTGTGTCTCCCTGCAGATCTTCAGAGAGCATACGGTTTGCTTATGAACATACTTTTTATTTTTAGTTGTCATCACACTGTTGGAAACAAACTGAAATTTCGGCACTAGAGATCACTGCATGAAGAAGTGCTTCTGCTCAGTAGTCTCATGGAGATATTCCCGAGATGAGAATGCATCATTATAATGGGAACACACACAGAACATTGTGGCACTGAGAGAGCTCAGTATTTATTTTGGCATGTTGTTAAAATTCCTCAAAATGGCATACTGCTCATTTCATGGAGTCGGTTTTGTTTGTTTTTTTAAGAAATATGCACTTTGTGGATGGAATCTGACAGTGAATAGTTTTATGTTAGAAATCCCTTTCAATAGAGCTGACATAAACTGGTGATGAGTCAAACGTCTTGCGTCATTTTTGTTTTTGGGATATTTTTCCCCATGACACTGATGATATTCATGATGTTTAAGTTTTTGTTTGCGGTGCTGGAAGCCTGAGTGGGACAGGTTTAAGCTGTCACCTCTGATAGAAAGTGACACCTCTCAGTCTGAAAACACCCACTACTTGTCAACTATTAACACAAATTGCGAAGTGACAAGAAACACTCCCAGGCAGTCAGGCAGAACCTGAATGAAACAGACCTCCGAGGTAGTACCAGATATTTTATTCTTGCTTCTTTTTTTTTTTTTTATCTTTTATGACGCAGAGCAGTCTCTGACAATAAACCCTGTGGGCCCAGACACAGCAAACCAACATCAAAGGACTAGTGGCGACAAAGGCTGACTGTTGGGTTGCCTCATGTTGCCTGTGCCTCAGCCAAAAAGTTGCACTAGAACACACCACAAAAGCCCTGTTTCCACTGAGCAGTATGGTACGGATCAGTTCAGTCCAGTTCAGTACGCTTTTTTTCCATTTCCAGTGTGAATAGTTGTGGATGGTACCAATGGAACCGTTCCGTACTGTCCCCATTTTTGGTCCCCCCTCTGTTGGGGTACCTAGCACACAGATCTGGTACTAAAAGGTGGAGCTGTGAACACTGCAGTCTGTTGATTGGTCAATAGAGGACGGTCACTGTGCTCAGGGCTGAGCTGTGGCTGGTTTTGAGGCTCATGTAACCACTGTTCATACTGTGGAGAGTTTTATTATTAGACTGTAACTATAAAATGTAAGGATGTTTTGCTGCCTCTCGCAGCAGCTGTAGTCATGTTACTCAATGCATAAGCTGACACCATGAATCAATCAACACACCTTAAATTTCACAACTTTGACCATTACTTTTATATGACATACACTTTTAGTAATGAGTGGATCTTCAAGAGTTTAAAAATATATATTGATTTTGACCGGGTTATGTGAACTGCAAATATTCTAACCTTTAAAAAGCATTGTGGAGCGTCCTTCCTGTGGGCTCCAGCAACACTAAACCCCTGAGCTTGTCTTAGAAGGACTAAATGCACAAACTCGCTATTTTTAAATATCCCATGGAGAGAGACTCTCACTGCAGCCTGTTCTATTTTGTTGTGAAAATGTCATCGTGCAGCCTCGTTCTGTGACCGATAAACGAGGTGCAGACTTCCATCTGTGCCACCGGTAATGAGGAAACACAGTAAGTGCTGGACAGAGCAGTGAGTGACAACAACCCCACCATATTTAAAGGTACAGTTTGCGGTGGAAACGCTAGGGTCTAGGTACCATGTCTTAAGGGTTATTTTAGGTTCCACAGGTACCATATCAAAAGTGTTTGGTGGAAACGGGGCTAGAGACTACAGCTAAGGCCAACCGGCACATATGCTCTGCGCCTTCATGAGAGGAAAAAGTGCTCCATACCAGCAGGTGGCGGTAGTCTGCATTCGTCATTCACCCCAGAAGATCAACAGGATTGATTGAAGACACTAGTTTGCCAGTGAGCTCATTCACAACAGAACCCGATGTTAAAAGAACAAATTATTTTTACTGTGCGCTACTGAACAATAATACAAACAATTCTAAACTGTCTTTGGTAAAGAGTTTGTTTGCTTTCCTCACTTTCGCTTCTCTTCTTGTACACTAAGCTGAACTGCCAATTAGAGTGATTCACTGATGGGCTCTGCCATGTCCGGTGCCGATTCAACATGCTGAATCACCTGAAAAACAGCAGGCACTGGCTGACTAGTGCAAACGATGCGGGACACACTGCAAAAATGGGGGTGACATACACTCACCGGAGGCCCCATGTTGACTGACAGCAGGCCATGGTGTTTTAGAGCCTTAAAAGAAACCTCTTCATCCATAACAACTGTGAGTGGGAGAAGAAGGTAAGGCCATTAAACAGTAATAACTGTGTTCACAATGGAAACTGGCTTTAATAAGAGGGTGTCTGCAGGGGCAAGAGGTGAGTCAGGACTGGATTTGGTCCAATTACCTGGACCTCTAGGAGCTGCCGTGAACAAAACTGAACTGTTGCTGCCCTGCAGTTATTTCATTAACTGCACTGAGAGATAAAAATGGAAAAATGCTGCAGTTATGCAGCCACTCTATGCCATTACATTCTCAGGAAGGATTGTTGGTACTTAATGTTTTTTAAGGAAGTGGTGCTTCACTATATCCATCGAGATCCAGGTTGTTTTCATCCTGAAAAAATGAATTGCTCACATTAGTTTCTTTACTATAGTTGAAGCAAGTTAATTAGTGTTAGTGACCTCAGTTGATGCTGTGTTTGTTTGGTTGGAAGGAAAAAGTACAGAGTCAAAGGCACTCTGAAGAATAATTTGTTGTCACTGTTTTCTGGTCACATTAGAATTTTGAACAGTGAAATAAATTACTGCCAATGGAATGGCTGTGATCAGAGGATCTGCTCAGGGAAGCAAAATTAATCTGTGCAAATGCTTTGAGTATTGGCACCTCTGATCAATAGCAAGCTGCCTTGACACTGCTGACCATTAAGAGGACAGAGAGTCCAAAACAGAGGAAGCTGCTGCAGCTTATCAGCTGTGTTGCACCATTCATATCCATATTTAACCTCCTCGGTATCTCTGACTCTGTCCACACAAAACAAATGCACACAACAACAACTTCCGAGGCTGTGCCAAAAACTGCAGTTCCTTAAATGGCCACTTGAGACTGGCTCCAAATCAGAGTCAATCCCCATAGGCCCCCTTGTTTAAAATGCCCAAATTTGCAGCAGAAATAAATATGTTTACAGCCTAGTGCAAAAACAGTTTGTTTTTTTTTGGATAATTTTATGTAACTCACACATTTCAAAATTATTAAGGGTTAAACTTACTCATACTTAAGACTGGGGCCCCTAGAATGACAGGCTGTCTGTGAATTGTCACTATCCACCTTATTTTTCACAGAAACACGGAGGCAAAACAGAACGCAGCCAGCTTCCGTTTTTTTGTGCGACACTTCCAGTCCAGCACTCTTGACCACTGTGTAAATGGGAATTGCCTTGTTGTTTACCTTGTTGAGTTTAG
>NC_065528.1:14174031-14196266 GCF_006386435.1 Epinephelus moara
AGGGTGCAAGCCGCAGCTTCAGCTGCTCAGGTAGAGAGGCTGTGTAGCCTGGTGTGTTTTTTCGCTGATTCGGTTCTGCAGGTTCTCTGCTGGTACACTGGAGACGGGGATCAAGCAGTTTGTCTCACTCGGGATAGATTGTGCTTTTTTGGTTCGTAGTTTTTTAATGGCGTGCGATTTATTTGCATTTAGAGGGAATAAATTTCCGTTATAACGGAAACATGGGCACAGTTATCTATATAAAATACACAGCCTAACTAACTAACTGATTGCCTAACATAAACAACGGAAAATTGAAAAAAATTAGCTTGCACCGTTAGCTCTGATAAGGGAAAGCATGAGGGAAAGCGGCTGACCAGAAGTCACGTACAAAAAAACGGAAGTTGATCACTATTTACTTCCGTGTTTGGAAATAAGGTGGATAGCCCTTGAGTCTGATTCACCCCTTGCTCCTCCACAGCTCCACCCTCTTTTCCAAATATGGTCACTTCTGGCTCCAAAAAACACAAGATGGCGATGACCAGAAAGCCGAAATTGTGGCTTCAAAAGAGGAGTCAACACAACACATATGGAAGCTACCTCCATGATTTTATGCAGTCTGTAGATGCTTATGAAGCACAGAGACTTGATATACAAACATCAGTCAGGATGTCAGGAATACCTGCTCAGAATTATTGACTTCTGACTTGCAACTGATTGCAGCATTAGAAACCCTCACTGTGACAACGCTGAGGCCGGACGTAGTTCTGGTCTCAAAGTCAACAAGGCATGTCGTCCTGCTGGAGTTAACTGTTCCCTAGGAGGAATGGATAAAGGAGGCATTCAAGAGGAAGAGGGCTGGCAAGCTAATGCCGAAGCAGGGAATGGAGGACATGGTGAAACCCCATTGAGGTCGACTGCAGAGGGTTAGCTTGCCAGCCACTGACGAACCCTGCAAGTAGTCACCATGTCGCCACACTTCCAGCTCCACCAATTTCACATTGATGAGCAAATGTCACATTGTGCTAGGACCCCTGTGTGAAGCATATATCCCCTTCAGTTATAACCGCACAAAGGTTATTAACCTTCCACATTTTATACTTCAGATCTGAAATAACAGCCGTCAATAAGAAGACCTATTATCGAGATCCATTTACACTGAGAAGAATAAGCTCTCAATGCTAGTTTGCCATCATTACACAAAGCCAATAATAACATGTCCAGAGGTCAAAACCGCAGTGTCCTGGTAATAATCCATGATTATCAGATTGTATTGAAGTAATTTCACTTTGATTAGGCCTCCACAGAGTGATCATTTCCCCTGTGCAGATAAAAAGCATACATCAGAGAGGTTGAGAGGAGTTTCACACTCCACTTCTTGCACACACACACACACACACACAAAAACAGACTTCGACACACGGCGCAACAGAGATGTCATCTATCTCTGTTGTACAAACACACACAGACACACCCACATGCACAAACAACACCCACTGTTTTTTTACATAAGAGACCCCGCGGAGCGTCGGTGCGAAGCAAACACGAGAAGGTGTGATCTGGCCCTGACCCCGCTCTGAAAATGGAAACATGGATCCACACTCCTGTCACGCTTCCATTCCCAACCTCTCATTCAGAGCATTAAGTGAGAGTGACAACACAGACGTCAGCCGTGGAGAAAGACGGATGCAGCGGGGAGGAGAGCAAAGAGACAGATGTGTGAAGGGAAGAAGGATTGAGATAGCGGGAGATGGAGGGAGCAAATGGGATGAGAGAGTGACAGGTGGAGGAGAAAATACACATTTCACTGGTGCGTTTGTTCCTTGTATCGCATGTCACCAACTTGTCAGGTAGTCATTTACACCTGACACTGGCTTAAAGTGGAATAAATAAAATCCCTGAACCCAGACTCCAGTCAAATATCGCAGTGTCCAAGGTGCTTGGCAAGTCTGTCAATTTCCTCCTGTCAGCGCCTACATTAGATTCAAACTGAAAGCTGAAGTGATTTGCTCTGCAGATACAGCAGAAGGGTAAAACACTTATGAACTGAATACAGGCTGATTGCTGTTTCTCATTTGGCTAAATTAAATAGATAATAGACATGTTTTCGCTCGACTCCATCTCCCTCTTACACTCCATCGCTCCCCGCTGTTCTTAGCCCATTTCACATGACTGGTGGTGAGAGGACGCCGCTGACTCATGGTTGACATTTACTGACACATTACTGGAGCATCTTGGAGGCTGCTGACTCTTGGGAGTACACAACATGTGGTCTTAAAGGACCACACTGGTGGCTTTGGATTTGATTAGTGACAAATCACATGTACCAAAGAAATCTGCAAACCACTTTTCTGAGTGTTTTAAAGTTTCAATGCTGCTTTGCCACCTTTCAGACTGTTTTCAGTTCATTCCAGAGCGATATGAAAACTTTTGGCTTCTGCTGCTGTAATCAGCTCCTGCCATTATCGCAAGCTACACTGTAATTGTGTGTTGATGGAAAGACACCAGGAATTTGAGAGTTGGTATATTGAATACTTGCAGGTGTGTGCAAGTTTCCCTTGTTTGCATAATGTGTTTCACCTGTGTCTCATTGTCTCTCTTGTCTTAGTTTATTTAAGTCCCTGTCTTCCCTTTTTTTTGTTGCCAGATCGTCTTTACTTTAGAGTGAGAGTTCCAGCGTTTCCCTAGTGTTCTTTGAGAGTGTTTTTGCCCGGCTTCTTTGCCTGTCCAATCGGATACCTTTGCCTGTGGAACTGATCACCAGTGTACCGACCTGACCCTGATGGAAGAGCCTGAACTTTTATCTAAGTCTGTGAGTCTGATTTGTGAGTCTCTAGTTTGTGCTTGACACTATCGCAGTTAGTCATAGGTGTAGATTTCAGGAGGGATGCAAGGGACACGTCCCCCTCAGTATTTGGAACATGTGCATATGTACCCCCCGATAAAAACATAAGAGTAGCAGAGACAAAATTAAACACATTTACACCATAAATCGAGGCAGAAAAGGCACAAATCAGTGCATAAATAATCAGAATACAGGAAATTAAGTGTTTGATGCTCAAAATTTTCTGGCAGGGGACACCCAAACCTCCTGGTTCATATGTGTTCTCCACAAGATTAAAACAAAACCTACGCCCTTGCCGTTCCTTCCCATTCTGCTATATTATCATGTAAAATTGTGTAATGCAGCACAGATAACCTTTTACTTCTCCCCATGAGACACTATGTATAACTTTCATGCTCTACAAGTGCATTTACACCTGTTTTTATGCACAAATTGCACATAAATAACTACATGGAAAAGCCCAAAAAGACAAAAAAAAAAGATCAATATTGCAAAAAAAGGTTTCACACTTGGCTGAGGAGGTGAAGAAATTGGTGTCGATAAAAGCAAAATGCAACAAAGAGCAAACAAAACTTAGCAAATAAATCATGACGTACATGAAGAATGTGACTGATTTGTCACCAGTGTTGGTAAGCTAGTATAATAGCTTCTTCCTTTGTGGTCTCTCTGGTTCTGTTTCTTCAAAAGTCAACACCATCAAGAGTGCAATTCATCCATGGCATAGAACTGCACGTCAGTTTTCTCTAAAGTCAAACTCTAAGACTCTTAAAGGGAATCCACTGATAGTGCCAATGCAAGTTTAAGTTTTAAGTTTAAGAGCTTTTAAACCTGAGGTCAGATGTACACATGCTGCTTTTACATTCTCCTCAGATGGGCTCATCTCCTGAGTTAAGAAGGTGTTCTTCCTACTTTGTTGTGTTTAAGAGCTTCGCGTTTTAATATGGAAACAACATGGCTGCAAAGATGTGCTGTGTTTTATTGCTCAGGGCATTTAAGTAACACATTATTAACAGTTCAAAGCTTTATTATTACAAAGTGATTTTGTCCTAGACTTGTTGCTGCACCAGTACATCCCCTAAAACTACTAAAATATTGCTTTGCTTGACTCATGCTAATAAAGAAAATTTTAAACTAATTTAGATCACTGCACATGGACAGCAACTCAGTTACAACCTAATAACCATGATACAAATTGCATGTGAGCAAAAATTTGACGTGCCATATGTGAATTAATAAAAGTTTATTACCATCAACCAAACATTTACTTGCGTCTGACATGTGTCTGCATGTATGATGTCAAGTCAGCAAACTGACTTGAGGAGGCATTCATGTAAATTTTACCAGTCGGGAACTGATTTTTCTGATTATTCCGACGCCACATAAATGCAGGTAAAGTGTATGACTTTGAAACCAGAGACCGTGTCCGTCTACTAAAAGTCTAACCTTTGTTTGAGTTGCTTAAAGGAGCAGTGTGTAAAAACTTAGTGGAATCTTGTGGTGAGGTTGCACATTGCAACCAACTTGTTGTGGGCTACTGTAGAAACATGGTGGGACAACATGGCGTTCTCTGTGGAAGAGGACCTGCTACCTATGTAGATGTGAAAGGCTCATTCTAAAGCCCAGTTCAGACCAAAGATCCAAAACGAGATGAGTTGAAACATGCAACTACTTGCAATGCACCGTTCTGCAACGTTCTAAAACCAGCCAGCAGCGATTTCACCAGCTGAGTTGCAGGTGACACCATCAGCCGGACAGTCAGTTCATACCGCTGCAACGTTCTGAAACGGTTTCGTCTCGTTGCGAATCTTTGGTCTGAACTGGGCTATGGGTAGTAAAAACACAGCTTATTTTAGTTTCAGGCGATTATACTCTAATAAAAACATAAATACAAATATTAAATTTAACTTCTATCAATAGATCCACCTAAATCCTCCACACTGCTTCTTTCAATGTGACTATATCTTAACTATAGCGATGGCAGATCAGTTAATTATCATATGAGCTGTTGGGATGGTCACAAAGGTCTTTCTGATCAGGTATGATGACTTATCGCTATGTGGCTTTTTCTTGTATTAAAATGCCACACCACATAATTCGTATTTCATTGCTAAAACATGCAAAATCACTGGTTTGGTACGTCAAAATCTACCAACACCTCTCCTGTTCATGTCAAAGAAACAACAAAGGAAGCTTCCTGACTGACAGAGAAGGTCATGATGCTGCTGGAACAGTTAATGATGAGTGATGACAAACCTGTACGTGTGTGTGAGAGTGTGAAGGAGAGCTAACGGGGAGGTTTCCCTCGACTATAAAACAGAAAGCTCTAACAGAGTGCTACTTATTGACAGAGCACTGATCTAATTATGTAACTTAATAGTATGGATTTAGAGGGAAGGACCCACTGTAAGGCAACAGTGAGAGAGAGTGTAAGTGTGTGTGTGTGTGAGTGGGCCAATAGTGAGTGAGTGGGTGCAAATGAACGAGCTTGTGTGCGTGTGTGTGTGAGTGAGTGACCAACTCACTGAGTAAGAGACTAAATGACGAGGTGTGAGAGCGGAGAAATGGAAGGAGGCAGGGAAGGAGAGCGAGCAGGAAGTAAGTGAGAAAAGGATGGAGAGGCGAGAGGAAGAATGAATGGTTGGAGAAAACAGAGAAGGAGGGCTGTGGGTGTGAAAACAAGAACAAATGGACAGACAGGAAAATGTGTGGCTGGAGAGACAGAGACAGAAAGAGAGAGACAGAGAGATGGAGATTCTCATGGGAACTGGCCTATTTTTCAAATGAATGCATACGAACACAGAGCTGCAACACATTTATGCTCGGGAACAAAAAACGCTTAGCCCAAATAGGTACACTGCAGATTGGGTGTTCTGATTCAGAACCACACACACACAAAGTAAAGAGTGTTACATCTGCAGATGTCTATCATCATCATCGCCGAATGAAAACACACTTTGCTCTGCCTGGCTGACCCCCAAGAAATGGCAAAATAAACACATGTATATCACCAACAAGCACAAGGCGATAATTATATCAAACATTTATTACTATCAATGCACAAACCCAAACTACACCTGTTAAATCACTTTAGTGTTAACTTGGTTTCATTTATTTTGCCTGATCAAATTTCTTCTCAGGATTGTGTGGGCATGTACAGCCTGTTTGACTGACACCTCCTTCTCTTAGCTATTGCTAATTTTTTGTGTCTAATTGAACTTAGACACATATAGTCTTGCTGCTGACCAATAGCACTCAATGGTGCTGTCAATTGATGACTTTCTTGCAAAACTTAGTGACTTTTCAGACCCTCTTACTGACTATATTACTGAAAAGTGACTAGCGACAAATTTAGCAACTAAGGGTGCTTTCAGACCTAGAGTTGTCTTGCTTTGGTCTGAATCAGGGACTGATTTGGTTACACAGTTGCATAATTGCCTAGAGTTGGTTCGTGTTCTCACGGCAGCATTTACAAGCAGATCAGATCAAATGCCTTGTGTGAGAAAGCTGCTCTTGATTGGTCAGAATTTCCATGTGGGAAAAATCCAGGAAGTAAACAAAACGTTGAAGAAGAGTACACTTGCAAGATAAATGTGACACTTTCTAATGTCACAATGGAGGGACAACTACGCAGGTTGATTTTAGCGCTGCTCATCGTGGACTATATTGCTGTCATTGTTCATTTTAGTCAAACCATACAGTTTGAAAACGAGGCGCGGCTCCAACTAGAAAACAATGTTTTGATGCATTGGATGTGCTGAATGTGCATATTAAGGCAGTACAGGAGGAGGTGCACATTAATAATCCTCCAGGACTGTAACATGCTCATGTTTAACCCAAACAATGTGTCATGTGACTGCAGTTGGTTCGGATCGAGGTTGGAACACGTTCTCACCATAAATGAACCGTACCAGAGTTTGTTTGTAACCTGACTGAGACCACCTCTTCAAGAAGGTCTGGGTCCAGTTGTTTTGGTGCGCACCAAAGTGCAATTGCTGTGTTCACACCTGCAAAAACGAACTGCACTTAGGGGGCAAACGAACTTGAGTTCAACTGGACTGAATCAAACAGGGCAGGTATGAAAGCACCCTTAACATTATCAAGTGTCTCAGTGAAAGTGACAGTGAGCCAGTGTGCACCATATCATGACCCTGAAATCAGAGCAGCTAATTGGAATTCAGCCATCATTAATTTCATTATTACACCTTAGTCTTTACTACTGTATCAGTTAAAGTGTCCGCCATGAAAAAAGGCCTTTTATTTGAGGATATTTACTGAAATGAAAATGTGCCCTATGGGGTGCAAACAAAAATAACAAGAGACTGAGGAAGATATCAACCAAGCACAGAGTGTACACACCCACAGTCCTGAGAAGTCCTAATCAAGCAACATGAGTGAAAATGTGTGTGGGTGAATATAAAGTAACTCAAAATAAGCATCCGTCTCTCAGACTCTATCCTATTTATCTCTCTGTTGTGCATGGCTTTTTTTCTTGTGCAAGACTTTGTATCTGCTTAACTATGTGTGCTATACACAGTGTAAATGCCACTCCATCTACAGAATAAGCATGCTCCACAAATGACATCGTGCTATGAAGCAAATAGGATGTTTGTGCTGAGGTGAGGGGTGTTGTGTTTCTGTGTGCATCTGATTAGAGAGGAAATTAGAATATTTCTCATTAAAGAGGATCTCACTGCGACTCCACTGGATGCAGTGGAGGAGGTTGGCATGATTAAGCTGCTTATGAACACTTGAAAACATACAATCACACACGGGAACACATTAAAAACCAACTCTGTAGATTCTTGCATTTCTGTCAACGTGCACACAAAACACACACACACACACACACACACACACACACACTGGACTCTCATGTTCATCTTGTTAGTCTCCTTTTTTGTTAACAAGCTAAGATGTTTTACTGTGACAGAACTCAGTCAGGCTAGCCTAGTGGCCGATTGTAGTACTGCAACTAATCCCCTGGAACCACAGTCCACCACAGAGAGTGGACTGTGGTTCCAGAACATCCAGCTTCTGCTTAAGTGACAGGCTGTGCACTGACATCATGCTTGCATCTGCTGGTTGGCATCATTCATGCTTCGCAATCAGTGGCTCATTCATAAGCTGACCATGCAGCTGAAAAAATGAAGCCAACGTGGAAGTGCCACAAACTGCAGTTCCTTGAATGGCCACTTGAGGCTGGCTCCAAAAGCGAGTTAATGCCCACAGATTCCCACGTTTACAAGCTGGTAAAGTTACATTAAACACTTTAGGATCTGTGGCTGATTTCCATCTTCCTTTTTATATAATTCACCTGTTTACATTTTATTAAGGCTTAAAATTATGCATAACTAAGGGCATGGCCACTTTGAGTGATATACAGATGCTGTCTCTGTCCTGGTGATAGCGTTGATTAGGAATCGTAACCACGGCATACTGCCAGATTTGCAGCTGGACACATTTTCCCCACAAATATTATGCTAACGTTATTAGCACAACCCTGTGGCATTTTACATTGTATAAATTAGCCTAGCGGCCAGCAAACTTTTCCTCTCTTCATATGAAGCCAGGAAAAATCCCGAAGTATAAATCCCTGAAGGATAAATCACACACAAGACTTAAAATGTTATTTTTGTGGAGGCTTTATTGCCTTTACAATGTATTTATTTCTTATCTGTGAAATTAGAGTAAATAAAAGCTTCGTTTCCACTGAGGGAAATGGTTTCAGCTTACAAAAATAAACAGTCTGCGTCACTGCAACTTGTGGTCACAATTCTGGGGAGGTACACGTCAGGCTGCGACATAGGCTACATTCACGCAGAGCCTACGCCGTAGGTACAACGTCGATTCAACACAGAAGTATAAATTCCGCCTTATACGTCAACATTATAGAGAACCCTGGTAATGAGTCCAAATGAGTCCCAGAAATAAGTTACAGTTCCCTTATCTCAAAGTCGATGGGTTTTTTGAATGGGTTTGTGGTTAGAAGCCTCAAATAAGGTTTGTGATTAACACAAGCTGAAGAGACTTTCACGTTTTGTTCGATGACATAAAATACGTCACCAAATACCCCACTTGCAAACTCGCGACAAAGTGTGCAAAATCAAATTACAAGCTGTAAACTTAGTGTTAGTGATGTTGAAGTTATGTGACCATGGTGTAGTTTCATAGTCTAAAATTTGCTTTTTACTTCTGTCGACTGCATTTACACTTAAAAAATCTAAAATTGGTGTTAATTTGTGAAGATTTTCTTGCTGAACAAAACATGTAATAATCATAAACTTTTGTTTGCCCTAGAGCCTATCTTCTGAAATAATCCAAAATTTTTGAAGACGAAACGAGGGCGATGTTAATGCTCTCATGTTGCAATCCGATGTGCTTGGAACATGGGAAACAAAATGACCTCCATCTTGAAAAAAGTGAATTCAAGTCAGAATTTCCAGAATGTAGCATGTACCCATGAGCCTCGGCAACTGTTGGAATTTTGAATGTAGCCATGGTGATTCATACCAGTGAGGCTTTAGGTCGAACTCTGGGTTTGAATACTGCAGCGTTGGTATTCTCAGGTATCTCTGAACAACCTGCACTTCCTCGTCTTTGCTGCTCTTCACCAGAAGCAGTGGAAAACTACCACCATCACTGACCATCCGAGTGTCAATACACACACACACACACATACACACACACAAACGCAAACAGAGTGGGCTTTGCCAGCTACTTGCGGGCTCGCCAGCAGGGTAACCATGTAAAACTGCCGTTTCATGACATTTCCAACATGACATTTGTCTGTGGGACCATCTGTGAGGGCCAACTGGCCTGTGTCAACAACAAAACACCTAACTGCCCATGACAACAACACACACTCATCATGTCATATCCTATCATATCATATCATATATCATCCGTATTTTAGGAATACAGTGCTTTCCCCATTATTATCGTATTGAAAATTTTATTGTTGACTTTAAGGCTTTAAATGACCAGGTATCTAATTATATTAAAGAGCTACTGACTTTATGAGCCAGTGTTCCCTCTTGGATTGGCTGATAGTGGCCTTCTGCTTGTTCCCAGAGCCCGACTGGTACTGGCTGTTCTCATACATTGTTTGCACATGTGCTTATGGAAGGCACTGCACCACAATTCGTATATAATCCATGTAATCATGAGCCAGTAATTTGTTAATAACCCATGTAATTGGGAATGCAGCAATTACGTGACCAATCTGCTAACAGGAGTTACAAAGGAAGCAGTATAAAGACTGAAAGTCTGCTTAAAAAGGCAGGAGGTGGTGGATTGGTCAAACAAACAGAAGACTTTCCCCCAGGACACTGATGTTTGAGATCATGTGAAACCAAGTGAACTTTGAATTATTCTAAGGTATGTCATCGCCATGTGTCTTTCCCTAAACCTAACCGACGTAACTTCACTTGCCCTAACCTAATCTATGTAACTTTACCTTAAGTATGTTAATGTGACTCGTGGAGCGCTAATTCGTTAGACATCTTACAACCGTTGTATGAGGATTGACTGGTGACTAAGGGTGCTTTCACACTTGCCCTGTTTGGTTCAGTTCGATCAAACTTAAGTTCGTTTGCCCCCTAAGTGTGGTTTGTTTGGGCAGGTGTGAACACAGCGGTTGCACTCAGGTGCGCACCAAAACAACCAGATGGAGACCTTCTTGGGGAGGTGGTCTCAGTCCAGTTACAACAAACTCTGGTGTGGTTCGTTTGTGGTGAGAACGTGTTTCGACCTCGATCCGAACCAACTGCAGTCACATGACACATTGTTTGGGTTAAACATGAGCATGTTACAGTCCTGGAGGATTATTAATGTGCACCTCCTTCTGTACTGCCTTAATATGCACATTCAGCACATCCAATGCATCAAAACATTGTTTTCTAGTTGGAGCCGCGCCTCGTTTTCAAACTGTATGGTTTGACTAAATTGAACAATGACAGCAATATAGTCCACGATGACCAGCGCTAAAATCAACCTGCGTAGTTGTCCCTCCATTGTGACATTAGAAAGTGTTGCATTTATCTTGCAAGTGTACTCTTCTTCAACGTTTTGTTTACTTCCTGGACTTTTCCAACATGGAAATTCTGACCAATCAAGAGCAGCTTTCTCGTGCAAGGCATTTTAGCACCATCTGTCTCTGTGTGTTTGCTGGGTGTGGCCTTCTGGTTCCCTCCTCCTGCCAATCCTCCTGAGCGCCAGCAGCTGCTGTATCTGCACATCTGAACCTGATCTACAATCAAGCCACTGTAGTATAAAACCTCAGCTTAGATATCCAGACTCTGCCAGAGCATTCGGTCTCCTCTGCGGTACAGACATCAAGGCCAACTTCCTGACACTTTGTCTTTTTTTACTTTTGAACATCAATTCACACTCTGTCTCAGGTTCACCACGCCAGCCTTAACCATAACCCGCCACGTCCAGGCTCGTTCTCATCTTTTGTATCCCAAGATTTACACTGCTCTGCCTTCAGCTAATCTGCCTGCTATACTTCGCCATTCTCTGCCCACCTCAGCCATCATTTCATTCAAGCCTTCAGCTCCACTTCTTTTAACTACAATAAAATGCCTTTAACCATTCTCCGTTTCCTGGTTGTGCTTGCATTTTGGGTCCTAAGTTGAACTGCCACAACATATTCTTAGTCATTACACACAGAAATTTCAATTGTATGAATTAAAAAAACATTGTGTTACCACAAAATACAACCAAGAATCGCCATTTTGTTACATTCTGTCCCATATTATCCTCCATCATTCTTTGCTGACTCCTGTTTCGATATTATGTCATTGTTTTCAGCAAAATAGCCTGATCTTACAATTACAAATTCGACAAGAACTTAACTGCAGCTAACAAAAAGCCTTGTATTTTATCACTATTACATGACAGGCATACACGTCTCAAAAATAATGCGCAGTGTCTCTACATCCAGTGTACTGTATATGCACAAACCCTTTTCAAACTGCTTGTTATAAAAAGTACAAAAGGAACAGCAAACACAAAATGAAAGACCACATGGTTTTTCTTCTGTACTCAATATTTCTTGTCCCTTTTTCTGCCTCCCCTTATAAATCTATCTCACCCTCCTTCTGCCTGTCATCTACCTTGATCCCCCTCCACACCTTCCTCCGCCTCATCATCATCAATGTCATTTCTCCCTCCGCCCTCTCCTTCTTTCCTCTGTCCTACCCTATCCATCTTTTTCCTCCTTTCTGCTGCTCAATTCATCTCTCTTCGTCTCTCTTTCCTCTCCTTCCCCCCGTCGCTTTGTCAACACAGTCTGCTGACCCGCCCTGACAAGATCCAAACACACAGCAGTCCCCACCAGCCCATGGTGACCTTTGCATGCAAGATTATGTGGCTAATTCAATCAAATCTGGCTAATGGGGAGGGGTGATGTCTAATTTGACCCACTGCTGTACCACATTTTTCTGCGTTTATGACTCAACAACAGAGAGGAGAGGTGATTAAAGAGGAAGAGAAAGAAGTGTTATCAAAGAATGCATCCGTCTGTCTATGTATGTATGTAATCTATACACACATCTATCCCTTCATTTGTTGGCAGGCAGTCGGGCAGGAAGGCATTCAGGGACACCAACTCACTCGGGCAGAAAGACAAGCAGACCAGACACACTGCCTGACACATCTTTGGTTCCTGAGAGATGTATTATTGACAAATACATCTCTCATCACACAGGCTTCGCTGACTGGAGTGTGTGTGTGAATTTATGAGTGTGAGTGCGTGCATGAGGGCAGGGAGGTTATTCATATAACAACAAGAGAGTACAAAGAGAGTGTGTCTGACATATAAGTTCAAATAGACCTGCTGTAACAAAAGAAAAAATGTGTTAGGCGTGTGACCATGTGTACGTGCTCACATACCTGTCATGTTACTCACCTCAGATCATGTCTGTGGTCATAAAAGATCCTTTGATGTGCAGCAGACAATAAGGCCCTTAGACATAAATCAACCGTGGACTAGGTTAAGTAGGTGGTAGGTTGAGTTTGACTGTTAATCAGTCCATGGATGTATGAAGAGATGTGGATACTGCATTGGCTGCAGGACACCGTTCATTCCCATGAAAGTTGCTCTATGGCGCATGAAGCCAAAAAGCTCTATTACCACGGTATGAAATTACTCAGATGATCGGCGCTGCTTCCGCATCATTGTGGCCACAGAGCGGCTGACTTTCAGTTTAGCGCTCCGTTAATCTGAATGGTTATAAAATAATTCAATGTTGCAGCTCTTCAAGACTTTTCAGATGTTATCAGACAGAATGGATCAAATCCTGATGGTGAAATGAGTCATTTTGTGTGGGTTGTGAAACTCAAAAAAGATTATCCACTGACTTACTGATGTCTCTTTCCCAATGTAAGTCAACGGGAAAGTCTTTTTTGGACCCAGTGGCATCACATGACGGACGCCGAAAAAGGTAACACCACTGTTAGGCCACTACAAACACTGGCTTTCCAAAGCTTGGTGCACTTCCTGGGGTCCTGAATCACTCCCTCCAAGATGATCGCAACAATTAACGCAAATTCAGCCAATCTCAGTGAATCACCGCAACTTTACTGAAAATTTGACTTGCTTAAACAGCTTATCTCTTATATCATTTAAGAGCTGTGTGCAACCTCTTGATTAGCTCAGCTCCTCTCTCTCTTTGTTTATCATGAGGCTATTACTGCAGGACCAGATCTCTGTGCATGGGGCGGAGTCACACACACAGTGACAGGGCTAACTGTTAGCATCACATGGCTAACATTATTCAGTTATTAACAGCTGAGACCACTGATAAACCCAGATGGCCCGCTTTAGATTAATTTCCTGTATCTGTGTCATGTGGTGGCGCCACTGCCCTGCCTCTTTCGGAGACCGGTGACACCCCTGACTAAATTCATTACAATGGGAGAAGTGAACGTGAGTATAGCTTATGACCATTTTCATTCACCCCGTATTTACTGAAGGAACCCAGTCTCACTCAGAAGTTGTCGAAATCCAGCGCTTTGGCAGTGACTTGCAGTGACAGAAACCAATGAAAAAAGGGGTCCTTTAACGTTGGTGTGATAAGCGGCCGGTTGTCGTCATAGTTTAATGGTGCCCTGCGGCTTCAGGGGGAAATGCAGAGGGACAAGGACGAACGTTAAGGCGGTGGAAGTAAGACTTGGGCGGGCAGGAGTGGTGTTGAATGGGTCCAACAAGAGAGTGATGTTTGTGTCCCGTAAGATTCTAAAGCCAAACCCTGTATTTTTTTTCCTAAACCTAACAACGTGTGTTTGTTGTTGAAGGGAAAAGTGTCAATTCGCTCTGAAACTTTCAGACTCTGAAGCTTTCATCCCTCAATAAAGTTTTCGGAAGGGGTTTGATTTCCTGCCTTTAAACAGCTGTTTGACCGCAAAGAAAATACGGCGTAACCCGTGGGACACATACATCCGCAGCAAGAGAGAGGAACATGGCACACAGAATCGTTTCATAACTCAGATAGCTTACTTTCAACAGGTCAGACAGAAATATTCAGGTGGATGATGGTGACAGGGAGAAGGTTGTAATGAGGACCCACAGAGAGAGAGACAGAGAAAGAAAGGAGACAGAGAGGGAGGACCGCTCCGCTCCTTCAGGTAGCCACAGTGAGAAATGCAAGACACCGCCAGAGAATGGTGACAGGAACTCCAGAAATGTGTCTTTACATTTTGTCTCATGTTGCAAATTTCTGCAATGAATAGAACAATATGAAATACAGAAAATACAGATTTGACATGCAAAGTCCTTTACTCCAATTTTTCTTTCAATCAATGGTCACATCTTCTCTGATGCAGTGTAACCTTAATTTGATATAAAATACTGTCTTTTTCTCCTGGGCATTCTACTTGGCAAAATCAAGATATGCTTAAATACCTGTATGCACCTGTACGTGTTTAGTAAGTGGCGACATGTTCTGAGTTCCCTCGATATTTCATCCCACTCTCCCAGTGACATATTTAACTCATAAAAAGAAAGCCGTTTTACCCTCATGTCTGCTAATTGCTTATAATTAGATTCAGTGGTTGTGTGTTTACTGGAATATCACTGCTGAACCAAGAGTTTGGATGAAGTTCATCTGAACTCATCTGCATAAATACATGTGATTAGACAGCACATTGCCACCACGGAAGAAACTCATTTACATGCAAGTATGTGATGTGGACCTGCACCAAGTGTAATTTGTAAGCAAGTGTGCAGCTGAACAAGCACTGATCATCCAACCAGCATCTTTGAGTGAGTCTGCTGTTAATTATGTTGGAAAAGAGTAACTTGATCAACTTCAGCTGATTAAATTTGTATGAGCTGTATGTCAGTCATGTTGAGTTCCAGTAAAGGAGAGAAAAGAAAGGATCTCAGTGAGCAATGAGCGACCACTGGATTCATGCCACTCCCATGAAAGTGGCCTGGCTCCATCACACCCCTGCTCAACCTACAGCCTCTCTGTCACAATTTCCTCTCTCTGACAGTATGCCAGCCTCTCTGCCGCCCCTCTCTCCGTCCGTGCACCTGAGCCACCCAATTAAAAACGTGTGAACTACGAACACAGATCAAGAATAAAAAAAAATATACTGAACTTTTGACCCAGGCGAAGTTCTTCTGATGATTTTGATGCGGGGAAAAAATACATTTTTAATCAGTAAGGCTTACAGTATACATTTGTGCTTCAGTGCCAATAGAGTAGATACAGTATTTGCAACACTCTCCTGAATATAAAACTCACATCTTCTACAGTAGTGTTTTCTTTGATGTTTGTCTAATTATTGGCTATATAGTGAAAGTTGTTCATGATGTTCATTTAGAGCTGATGCCTTACCTTTTGCGTTAACTATCTATAAGTAACCTGTTTAATATGTTTGTATTTTAACAGTGTTGAATATGGTGAAAAAATGTGTATCATACTGAGATGTGGTAGAATATGTAGTGGCTGTTGTCATTTGTTTTGATGACACGTGATTGGCTGTAGCTCCTGGCAACACTTTGGCTTCAAGGTATTGATTTATTGAGGGCCTCAAAATTGGTTCATTGCTCAGCCTAATGCTGCGGCATGATTATCTAACCACTGTCAGCTGTGTGACCTTGTATGTGACTGTGATTTGCTCAACCTTATCATCATCAGGTGTGTAACAAAGGTGTGGTCCATATAACAGATCAGTGTACCTGTGTCTCAATGTGCTTGCTGACAAAAGAAATGCATGAGGAGCCAGTGTGTGCAGCACTCGTTTTCTACAGTCAGCATCTATGACATAAACTGAAACTGGAATTTGGAAGTTTCAAGTGTTTCCACGTTCACTGGAACGTTCATTGGAGCATCCTGGTTGAACACTGTGTCCAGATCTAATAATATATCCGTGGCTCAGACAGTGAGGCACAGTGAGCTGTCTGTGTTTACTGCTGTTTTGATTGTACTGAACAAATTCCTGTGAGATGACATTTACATGCACAGAATATTCCAGTTTTTGCCCTTATTCCAAAAAAGACAATGTTGCTGCTAAGCTGTTTACATGGTAGATAAAAATGAATATTCCATTCAATACATGCAGCCGTGCAGACTTGGATTACGCACCCTAACATGTTGCCTGAGCCGCTTGTGCCATTTTGCCTCTTTGCATTAAAGGAGTTTTGCACCTATGGCAAACTGGACATGTGAAGGTTTTTCGTCTCTGAGTCCACAAGTTCTTTGTTCAAACAAAGACAACCATTTGGCCTTTATCTCCACAGGATGCCCCATTCTCAGACCCAAGTGAGAGACCCGTCTTCAAAACCTGATTGGACAGTACTTTACAGTGACATGTGGCTTTGTGATGTCAGCAAGCAAACTGTAGGAGAAGTTCTGCTCCCAAGACTCTTTTGCTCTTCCTCCTGAGCGGCCGACTGCCTCAGACGCTCTTGCCCCTGAACTGTCAAAGGGGTCACTTGTTCACAGACTCTTGCTCTCCTTCTCCTTGGAAACAACCTGCATGCCAACAGCAGGAACGTGGAACCAAGGAAGTTAGTGTGCCAAACACAAGATTTGCAACTAACTTTCCAGCAACAAGAAGAACCAAGTTGAGTTAGCACCCGAATAATACCAACATATCCCACGTCTTAATTGAAAAAGGCTTCATTCTGAATATGGCATAATTCAAAATATCCAAATGGAGTATGCTATTGACATGGCCTGTATCAAATCCAAAATATTGTCATGTTCTGAATAACAGTGGGAAATTGGTGTGCATGGAAACAGTCGGTGTGACATGTCGGGAGTCCTCTCAATTATCTGCAATTATGTTTGACAGACTGGAATTTAGATATACAAACATCTCTGTGAGTCAGACCTGAGAGTGCGGACCTGAGGGAAATTTGTTCATTAACTAATTACATCAAATGGTTTGTTAGTTTGTCATGTCTTATTGGATGAGTTGGCTGCTCAGTTACAGCTTCAACCATCCTTATTCCCATGCTGACGACCAGACGGGCTCATTTCTTGTTGGAACTTTTACTTCACTGAAGGCAATGCTTCAGCTGGGACAATGTGTTGATATGAACTCAAATGCCCACTCTGTGTGAGCATATTTGACTTAGAGAGAGAGAAAAAAAAAATCTGTGAACCATCAATCCACGCCTGTCAAGTTCCCAACTTGAGAGAATAGACTGTTAGAGCAGAGTGACAGACAATATGTGCTTTCTAGCTCAGTTTGAATTTTTTTTTGCCAGTCTGCCAGCTTACACTCACTGCCCTTTTCCTTCTTTCTCTGAGCCAGCCCGGTGGTTTAATCAGGGAAAGCAGCTGGGGACAGGGAGAGCGGAGCTTGTCTCTAAGCCCAGCTGATTTACTGGCTCCCCCAGACCTCCTTTATATCTCACCGGCTAATAGGGATAGCCTGGCAGCTTCACACGGGAACAAAAAGGCAGGTGGTAAACAGACAGGCTGGCAAAGTATGCAGAGGTAAGAAGCACACGTGATGAGTAACAATGCTGGAAAAACCATACGATATACTCAAAACCTGCTTACAATTAGTATGGAAATTTGTGACTGTTTAGAGTTCGTGTCCACATCACGTATCCAGGCTGGACCTGCTGCCTGGCTCCACAGCCACACCTCATTGCCTGTTAGTGTCCTGGGTCAACTTTCACATTGTCTGAGTTTTTATCTGCTGTTCCTTGTGTTGGCTGTTAACTGTCTGATGCTCATATGGCCCATCTGTCTGCTGCCTCAAGCCTGTCTTAGCACCTGCCCAGACTCTGTTGATCCACATTCTGGCACTCCACATTACAACCTGATATGATGATAATTTGTCCAAAAGGTGTTTTTGGAAGCAAAATTTTTAAATGTTGTTCTGTACACAGACAGCAACAAAACAAAATTTAGTTATAAATTTACATCACACATATTGAGATATTTGAGTACAGTGTCTTTAATACAGTTTGAGAATAAAAATAAACACAAGCTCAAAAGTAACTAGCTGACGCTGACCAACTCATTCACACCAGTTACATCTGAATGTATGGCTGAAGTCTGAATCTCACTTTATAAACCACCTCCTTGTTAAACCTCACATCCATGGTCAGTCTGTACGGGTGTTTCACTTATTTTGCCCTGATTGAACTTCTCCTCATGACCCGGTCATGTCATGTCAGATCAATCAACCTCACAAAACAACTCAGGACAATTGTTTGACTGCAGATTTTTTTCATGTGACAGTTATGCCGACCAAACACTCGAGCAGTGGTTCCCAGCTGGTGCGTCACAGTCAAAAAGCGGGCCATAGGTCCATTCTGAATGGACCACAAGTGACTCACAAACACACAAAAAAATTATTTATTAATAAGACTAAATCTTATCTTGCATGAACACTACTTGTCTATTACTATTTGCAGACTACAGTGAGATTCCTTTTGAGATTATTTCTGATAATGCTCTTGGTGAAAGATATTACACTAAACTCCCTTTATGAAATACGACATATTAACAATCCCTTACGTATTCGTCAAAACACTTAACTCTAGAAACACAAGATGAAAGTTGTCATATGTTGACAGTATTCTTGTCCATTCAGCATCAATATAATCTGTAAAGATAAACTGTATTTGTGTACAAACTTTACATGATGGATTTTGTCGCCTCACTTTGCTACAAGCCTCTGTTGGTTAATTGTGATGTTATAATGGGAGAAGATTGTGGGACTGAGAGAACTGTTTCAAAAATCAAGATTTATAACTAAAAAAAGTGCTGACTGGTGGATCAGATACATGCCAAAATTGACACTACACAACTCCACCAGTCTCTCCTATTTCACCACAAGAGAACAAGGACATGGTGCTGTCTGTCTGCCCAGTTTGCCACATATGTAAAAAAGTTTATAAAATACTAAAACCACTACGAACAACCAAAGGCCATTGAAAACATGTACAGTCAGGTCCATAATTANAGCAGGTATTCATTGTTTCATTTAAAACCCATTGTGGTGGTGTACAGAGCCAAAATGACGACAACTGTATCATTGTCCAAATATTTATGGACCTGACTGTACGTCTTTAGATTTGTCTTGTAAGTGTCAATGGAGGGAAAGTATCTGATTGAGAGTGGAAGGCTATTCCAGAGCTTTGGAGGAGCTACCACAAAGGCATGATCTCCCTTACCCACGGGCGTTCTAAGAGGTCGGTAATTGGAGTAGGGGCAGAGAAAGTTCATCAATAAACTGGGGTGCTGGCCCATGTATGGCTCTAACAACAAACAGAAGAACCTTAAATCAATCCTGTATTTCATAGGTAGCCAGTGCAGGGATGCTAGCACTGGTGTAATGCTAACACGAGAAAAAAACAACTGACTT
This sequence comes from Epinephelus moara, assembly GCF_006386435.1. Taxonomy (NCBI): domain Eukaryota; kingdom Metazoa; phylum Chordata; class Actinopteri; order Perciformes; family Serranidae; genus Epinephelus; species Epinephelus moara. The sequence goes on from NC_065528.1 coordinate 14,193,698, forward strand.
TAGACAGCGCAGACTGAGTTTTATACCCACATTACACCAAATGATTGCGATCAAAGGAGTGTGCCACAACTCTTGCAAAAACTCATGATTTTATTCCGACTTTGAAAATTTGTCTGTGATGTGTCATCGATTGAAAAGTCGTTTGGCAAAAGGCCAGCATTACACATAGTAGGGATAAATAATATTCTGATGATATCTGATATGCCGATACGTATTAACTCATTTGACTTGAACCAATACCGATATCGATATATCCACTTTTTTCTCCAGCTTATCTTATTGTTATGAAAACTAGTAACAAGTAGGACACTCTGGTATGACAGGAACACAGCATCAGTAATGTGTGGGCATGTTAATACGGTACTTGTACACTTTCCTGTTAATTGTGTTGCACCTGTCAAGATATAACTTCTATATTTATCGCTGCTTTCAGTAGTATTTGTTATCTGACTGATTTAATTAGACTTGCGTATGTGGACAGTCTCTTTAACAATAAACTGTTATTCTGACATACATCTCCCACATGAGATATATAAAACAAGGAAATGGTGCAAACAACTCAAACTGAGACATTATTGTCAAAAATCGATTCACAGCAGGATGAGTCTTTAATGTCAGTTTTGAAGGATGTAATTATCGCCAAAGGAAGCCACAGTGGGTGTTTCTGCAAATGAAAGGGCAGGCAGATTTCGATTTGTAGACCTGAGACACATTTTAATGCCAGGTGTAAACACAACACAATCGAGACACCATCTTGATCCGAGACGTATTAATGCTCGGTGTAAATGGGTCAGTGTTGACACAGATAAACAGGCAGGCAGACCTTTTCAGAGAAACTGGCAGACACACGAGTCAGAGAGACTGAAAGGCGGATAAGGACAGAGCTGTGACAGATTTAGTTTGTCCCCTCTGCTGTTCTCAGCGTTGGCAGCAGCAGATGAAGATGAATCTACAGTAAGAGTGGCGTTCACATAGTGGGAGAGACAGAAACCACTATTTACTGAGATTTGTGACAGATCCAGCGTGTCACCTCTGCTAACCACAGCTGCACCTCAAATCTCAAGATACAACCTCGCACATACAAACATCCACACACACACACACACACACACACACACACACACACACACACGTGAGCACACTTCACACATGCAAATCACACAGGTGCACATGTGCAGACCCCCAAGTCTATAGTGTCACATTTAAATCACACGTGCATGCAAACACACACACACACACACACAGCCGTGCAAGCACGCACTTATCCTATTGCTCTCACCTCTGGCGGTTGCTAGGCAACAGCACATATCCACAGATTGTTTACAGAGCCTGTAATATAGTTCATCTCAAAGGGGAGGTGAGACAGAGACAGATGACAAAATCTCCTCAGATGGAAAGATAAAAAGAATAAAAGAGGAAAGGTGGTCCATCCCTTCGCAGACAAGTGGGCTCTGATGCAATGAGGCTACCGGTCCCCGGTGTATTATGTGTTATGAAAGATGAAAGAAATGTTTTATGATTTAATACTGTGCTGCTAAACCAAATACATCTGTCTAGATCTGTCTTGTGTTGAAAGGGACAGCTGGTGACACACAGTGTCATGTATCATCCTTTGTTTTGGTTAACCCTGAGGGTCAAAGAGATAAAAACACACTTGAACTTTCCTTTTCAATGGCGACATGATGCAGTAACAGGACAGACTCTGTGATCAAGATACCTGTCACACAGCCTCAAGTGGCGCACGTACAATTTCTTTGTAATGTTAAGTATGTTGAAATACAAGTGCACTTGCAAAGGGCTGCGTTGTTGCTTCAGGTACAAGTGAAGCGATGATAAACAATCCAGGACGGCGGATTTGAGCAGAAGAACCATCAATTTTTAGGCTTATGAAATGCTAAAAACTACATTCTGCAGTTTATAATCAGACAAAATTTTACAACCGGGTAAAGCTATCATTTTATACATCATCTCACTGATGGGTGAAAAAAGTAGTTTATGTTATGTTGGTGGCAGAAGTTGAGCAAACGTCTGTGCTGGTCTCATTGTAACGGAATGAGTGGGCTGCATTTTTACAGACTTTATTGTCTGTTTGAAAATGACATGACTTTGACTGTCACTGTGTTTTCTTTGGTCTGAATTATAGTAGGAAGAAACAGATTTGTAAGCAAAACAATTCACTGCTACCTCCATAGAAATTTTGCTAGCCCCCCATCCTTCAAGGTTAGTAATCTGTTCAACAATTGACTGATCCTAAGTCCCGCCCCCGTTAGTTACTGTTGCTGGGTCAGACAAGCTTGATAAAAAGAAAGATGGCGATGCTGGTTCTATTTAGCCAGGTGCCGCACTGTTTATTGGACAGTTTCTGGGGGTCAGGTAATATGGCTTCAAGAACAAGGTAACAAGTAGGGTTGGGTACTGCTCATAATTGAACCGATACGGTACCGGTACCGGTATCTGGAATTCGGTACCGGTACCAAACGGTACCTTATTTCGGTACTTTTTAACCCTATGGGCCCTAGGCCTTTTTGGGGTATTTTTACTGCCTTTACTTTTAAGCTCATATCACAGT
>NC_065528.1:14196748-14216264 GCF_006386435.1 Epinephelus moara
TGATGGGATGACAGCACAATGATGTGTGTGGTCCTGCACTTTCATGTGATATGCGTGGTATTTCTGTGCGAGCCTGCGTTCGCGAGTAATCCATCCAACAGTAATGTGTGTGCAAAGCTGTATGAAAGCTCTGTTATACATCAATTTATTGTAACTTTATCAATTTTTTTCGCTGTGAAAACATTGGACTACCGACAAGTGCTTGGCTTTGTTGGAAAGCTACAGTTTTGCCGTTTCACGTGATATGCGTGGCTTCTCACTATGACGCACGGTCGCAGAGAAAATCCACAGAGAAGAACAGGTGTGAATTTGGACGCACTATGCGTCGTTCGGGCCCATAGTCTAAACTTCTCAGTTTCAACATTTTATTGAGAACATTTAGGAACAGTGCTGCACCTTAACTTTTGTCTGCACATTTTTTTGTTGCCATTGTTGCTGAGTCTGAGGTACGAGTCATGCTCTCTCGCTCCGCCTCCACCTCAGGTACCAAAATTTGGCACCGATTCATTTTAAGTGAATCAGTACTCGGTAGTACCGACGTGAATCGGTACCAAGTACAAAAAGTACCGAGTTTCGGTACCCAACCCTAGTAACAAGGACTACAGTATGTGATGGAAGGATAGATTCACAATGTTAACTTTTATGAACAAGTAGGGTGCAGCAGTATATGGATATTATATTCATATAGGACGAGATATCCTCTTAGATTTTGGATATTGTAATATCGTAATGTCATCTTTTCCTGGTTGCAAAGGCTGCATTACAGTAAAGTGTTGTCATTTTCTGAACTTAACATCTGTTCTTGCTTTTCTATTATTTGCCTTTACCCACTTGGTTATTATATCCACATTACAGGAAATTCCATCCATCCATCCATTTTTATCAGCTTATCCAGGGCCAGGTTGCGGGGACAGCAGGCCAAGCAAAGCACCCCAGACATCCCTCTCCCCAGCAATGCTTTCCAGCTCCTCCTGGGGAAGCCCGAAGCGCTCCCAAGTCAGATGAGGAATGTAATTCCTCCATCGTGCTCTAGGTCTGCCTCGGGGCCTCCTACCAGTTGAACGTGCCCGAACACCTCCAACAGGAGGCGCCCAGGAGGCATCATGATCAGATGCCCGAACCACCTCAACTGACAGTGGCTCTATTCTAAGCTCCTTACCCTATCTCTAAGGCTGAGCCCAGATGCCCCACAGAGGAAACTCATTTCAGCCGCTTGTATCCATGATCTCATTCGGTCACTACCCAGAGGTCATGACCATAGGTGAGGGTTGGGACATAGATGGACCAGTAAATCGAAAGCTTTGCCTTCTGGCTCAGCTCCCTCTTCACCACAACGGTCCGGCGCAGCACCCACATCACTGCTGATGCCGCACCAAACCGCTAATCCATCTCACGCTCAATTCTACCCTCACTCGTGAACAAGACCCCGAGACACTTGAGGCAGTAACTCTCTCCCAAACCAGAGCAGGACAGTCCACTGGTTTCCAAAGTAAAACAGGAAAGGGGAAAGTTGAAAGGGTTCTGCTGTGTTTCAGTTTTGCTCAGCTGTTAATGGAGCACGAAGTGAAAACAGACGGGACTCAGGAAGGGCTAATTCCCATTCCCTGGCTGTCTGACATCAGACTAAATAACAATATATGATCTACAGTGCAGGCAGTTGCTCTGTGGATAACTGAATACAATCTTACAGAGAGTCTGGTGTCAGCCTGCTTCTGTCTCCTTTACCCATAACACCTTTCTCACTCCTGAACATTTCCAGTTAGACTTGGTGTGGTTTCTCTGTGCAATCCAGAGTTTGAGTTTTCCCCTTACACAGCAAAGTGAACTAAACTAAAACAGTAAATGTAAGACTTCTGCAGACTTGCTTGTTATGAATGTGACCTCAATCAGTATCTCTTTCCAACTGCTTTCTAAGATGGGAGATGGCATGGGTTAGAACTGGTGGGCCTTTGAATCCTGAACAGCTCCATACCTCAACCACAACACCCTATTGTATGCTGACATTGCAGACTCTGTACAGTCTTGACAAGTCTGTTTTCCTGGCCCAAGCCAGATAATAATTCCGCACTTGACGATTGATGTAAAACTAGAGTAAATGATTCACTCACATGACCGTGTTGATTCCTGAAAGCTGCTGGAACATCTGAAGACCACAGCCCACCAGGAGGGCTCTCCGAGTCGGGGGGTAGGTCAGCATCCGCCAGATCACAGGGCCATCTGGAGACACAAGCAAAGGCACAGCAGAAATTAATTTCAAACTCAGCATGACTACTGCAAAAATTACAGAGACATTAATAGAGATTCATTCCAAAATCAGCCACCCACCGAGAGGAACAAAACCCTTGATGCTAACAAGGATTGGTGTTGCATCAAAGCTTTCATACGACACTTCTGATTTCTGAGTTTCAAAATGTGCTAATATTTTTTTTGATATTTTAATGTCTTGATGGGCCAAGTTGCTGTGTGTGACTTTGAAACTTCTTGAATGATTTCTTCTTTTTGATTTAACCAGCTTCTGAATGTGTGACTGCGTGTCTGTCAAAGTTTAGTTGTGGTTCAGTTTAATTTTTCATTTGAACTTTCATAAAGCTCAGTGGGTACAAGACCTGTCGGATCCTTTGCAGTACAAGAATAAAGATATTTTTGCTATAAAACTACAAACAGTCTTGGAAGAACAAGACAACCAGTAAAGGCAAGTTCACTGTCTTGCTGAGTGTTAGAAGAGAATATCAATTCAACTCTTGTGTCTGTACTTTAAATACGATGCTAATGTGAGATTCAAGCACTTACCCGCCAATAAATCCACAACTTTGTGTTTTTACACTTTGGCTTCTGTAGAGATTAAACAAACACGATATGAAGTGTTAATTTAGAGGCACTAGTGTGCAGATTTCAGCCCAATTCCACTTCTTATTCTTACCACTACCCCTCGTTTTCGAGTGCCACCTTGTCCCTTTGAGTTATAAGGAGTCGTGGTTGAAATCTTCCATGAAATGGGACCCTAACATGTCATCAGTAGTTATCAATGCTGTGGTTTACTTAAACAGATGCAATGAGTGTTGCCAGACATTGTGAATATCTTTTTCTTATATTCTCTTCTGTGGATTATTGGCATCCTTTTGCGGTTGTCAGAGTGCTTGTGGGTCGTTCACAACTTAAGTTTGAAGCTATCAATGTCAGGAATCAGGTCAGGAAGGACCCAAACGCAGAGCAGGAAGCAGATTGAGGATTCAAACACAGAGCAAGCTTTAATGAAGCTGATAAAAAATATCCGAAACCGGCAGGTAACTCAACGTCCAAAAGAAAGAATAACCAAAACTAAACTGAAAACCAACCGGGATAACACAATGAACTCAGGGAAGAAATCTGAACAGAAATCAAGACACCAGGCAGGAAATGGAGCAGGGAACAACATCAAGAATATGGGGATGAACGCAGACGAACTGACAAGGAACAAAGAGAAAGACACAGGTATATATACACAGAAAACTAATCACAAGAACAAGACACAGCTGGAGGAGGAAGACACCAGCAAAAGGAGGGAAATGGGGATTGGCTAACAACAAGGGTGTGTAGGAGAACACTAGGGTGGAGCAAACAAGACTGATACAGAACAGGTGTGAAGGGAATACTGTGGGAACAGGGAAGGACTAACGAGACATGTAGCAAAACTATATGCCTTAAAAGGGGGGAATGCAATATAGAAATATGTCAAAATGCAGGACTGTCATGCACAATTAGCAATAACAATGTAATGTTAACTACCTAGCAAGTTAGCTACCAAGAAATTGGTATACAAGCAGTTTCTTTTGTTGTGCTTGTTATAAAGAAATGGATCAGTCAGTGACAGTCATGAAATCAGTCATTTTGTCACTTCCGTTAGCTGAATTCTCACATTCATACGTTCAAAGCATCTTTATGACTTGGGCATGAGGTTGTCATGAGTCATTCTGATCTCAAATTGGAACACCGAGGTTCAAGCTTCTGTGACAACGACCATCTGCCCTGCTGACATTTCCTTGCACAAGACACTGAGGCTTTGTCAGCTCCAGGGATGCTGCTGTGTTACTTTGACTCCTGACCTCCCTGTGGTGGTGCTGGAGAAAGTGCAAAAAGAAATCTCTCTCTTGAGGATCAGCATAGCACAGTAGCTGCCTTTTTATTTATTTTTCAGATGGTGAATATCTCAGTTTGGGATGAAACAAATATTTGACGCCAGGCTTTAGCCTCGCTGAGTCCCACTTGGCTCAGCAACAGAGCCCAGACTGTGATCTCCAACGCGCACACACACGCACACACACACACATGCAAGCGGCTCCTTTGGGAGGAGAAGTCTTAATAGGATGAGAGTGCGGCTGGACAGGCATGGAGCTGTCGGATGAAGAGGGAGACAAACAAGCCTGAACACACACAGGAAAGGAACACACACAGGTACGGCCGTGTGCCAGGATACACAAGTGACTGTGCAAACACAAGCACATATAAACATATCATAAACAAGGATGCATGAGCCTGCACATATGAAATGACACGCACAGGCTGATTATTTGGGAGCAGCTGTGTGTGGGAGGACTCTGGACCAGTGAACATCTCCTTTAGCAGTTTGACAAGCCGAGCAGACTCTGTAAAGGAGGCTCCCGCTGACACACAAACACACTCGAGCCTTCCTTTTCTGTGGCCGACTTCTCAGGGGGACATTATCGTCTTTGATTCCTTTCAATTCTGAAGTGCTGAAAGAGGCTTTTTAACTTTCACCGATTTGTATGCATTTTCGCTGCAGAAGCTGCCGCTCAGTCTTTTTAAAAAAGATGACAGGCAATTTTCACAACACGCTCTGAAACAGTCAAATACATAAGTTAAATCTCAATTTAACACCTTCTCCTGAGTCCCACATAAACAGGCTCTGTATATTTTATTAAGGTTTATGTTATTCAGCTAGAAATCTCTAAATGGAAATGCATCAGTCATATCTAGGGCCATCAGGTTTTGTGTCACAGAGCTTTACATGAACTCAGCTTCATCTCTATTTACTCAGTCATACACAACTGAATCTTTATTACCGACAACAACACCACCTACAATGACTTCAAACTGAGCCTCTTACACTAACAACAACTCTGACTTTACTAACAGCTACATGATTTAACACACTTTATTCAATTATATTATCTGTTCCAAGAAAGTTTATTTCTCCGATACCACACAGAAAAGTAGCTCAAAATTAGCATGGATTCAAGAACAGGGAGAAATTCCCACTAGACAATGAAATGCCTTTGAAGGAATGTAGGCTTATTATATAATCCAGTGTCACTATAGGAAATAAATAAGAAGCTATTCCTTGAGTCTCTGTGACGGAAAACTTCCGACCAAATATCTGAATCACATCACAGCTTTAAGTTAAATTATGCAGCACTTGCATCCAGGGACGTGCTTATTTTCTGCACCTATAATGTAATTAGTGCTGCATCAGAGAGTGATTAAAATAAATTCACAGCAGCCCAGACGCTGGTAAAGCATATATGATAATAACATCATTAACAGCCACCACATACCGTATGTTACAACCCACCCACTCCACACGTTTGTACAGTAGTGAAAAAATCCACACTCCAGTTTGAGTGTGCTAAAGTTAAAGATAAACAACATAAGACTAAAAAGATACTGTAAATATAAGATTTACTATTGTGACCCTTCTTTAGAAGTTAATATTTTTTAGCTTTATCCTTTATAGGTGGATAACGAAGTTAGTAAAAACAGGTCATCTGTAGCTCTAAAGGAAGTGGTATAGTCAGAAAATATAACCCTGATGATGTCATAGTGATGTCATTAGGGTTCTCTCGGATCGGGATTGAGGCTTGAAATTTTTTAGAAAAATTCCGTGTAACAATTTGGGATGAGTTTCAAAGATATGGGCCGTTCTCAAGTAGGGGCTGTCTGATATAAGATACTTTCCAAGTGCATTATGGGAAATGTAGGATCTATTCTATTGTTTTATTTTGGTGTCAATGGGCCAAAATTCCATAATAAACTTTGAACATATTGCAATTCAAGTTGTGACTTTGGCCAATCAGAGCCAGGGCGTTCCTATTGGCCAGTGAAAGCCTGACTTGGCCTTAAATGGCGCAGAGTCCTTGCAGAGAAAGTTGCTATTTCAGCACTGGCAACGACTGCCTACACTGCAAAAACCAAAAAATGAAGATAGACTGATCAAAAAAAAGGGAGAAAGATGGAGAGAAAATGTTGCTGATCATTTAGCCTTCTGCCAACCAGAACCAAAGGCTCACAGGTGTGGCTTCAAGTTCACATTTATGTAGCTAACATTAGCTAGAGCCTCAAATCATAGTGTGTCCTGCCTCACTTCCCACAGCTACAGACCATCTCTTCCATATGAGAATGGGCAGCAGTTCTGGAGACAGACCCCAAGTCAGCAAACTTTCTGTTGCTGCTGTTACACAGGTTAGACCCGGCGCTGCAATTGGCCATCAGCCCACTGTGACACCCGGCACTAAGGGGGGGATTTGTGCTTCCTGAATTCTAGCCGCTACAGCCGTTGACCGATTTCAATAACTGCTGTCAGCTCTTGTCCCAGCAAAGCAATCCACAGTGGTGGGGAGTGAGGTGGAAGGGCTGTGGGGTAGACAGCTATTTTGTAGTCTGATAAACAGGGAGAGAGCAGGGCAAGGAGGGGCTGAGTGAATGCACTAAGTGCAAATCTACAATTAAATACAATACAATAAATCAACATATTGGAAACACTGGGTTACTGTCTGAAGTGCCAGCATATACCCATGCTTGTCTGGTGGGAGGGGCTTAAGCTAGAAACACAGTGGTCCTGCATGTGCCACGTGTCAAGTGTCGCCCTTAGCACACACAGAATGTGTCGCGTAGCAGCTCCTTAACAGACGACCACACAAAACTACTACTACTTTTACTTAAAGATCTGTTACTCTTCAACCTCTGTGTTAGCTTAAAATCATGTATGGACTGCCCCTAATTAAACTTGATTTCTCACCTGAAGAGCCGATCTCCAGAGCTGTGACTCGCCAGGCAATATCTTTTTGGCCATTGTCTCTATAAGGACCAGATTGTGGGTTGTTTAGCTTGGGATATTTCTCAACCTCAACAACAAGTCTCTCGTCATCCATTCTTTGTCACACACGAAACAGCAGCAGCTACAGACTTCTCTTGTGTGCATCCATGGTGAGGAGAGGAGTCGAACTTGGAGTTTGTTTTTATTAATTAATTAAATTATATGTACTTTGGGTTTTTGTCAATAAGCTACTGTTCGTTTCAGTTTCAGCTTTCAAAGTCAAGGTTAAATGTGAAGCTGAGCTGTAACCGCAGACGGTGAGGAGGAAGTGATGCGTTTATGGGCTGAGCCATTTCCATGGCGCTAACATGGTGGAGCGTGATTGGTAGATCCCTCGAGACCAGAGCAGTGGACTGTTATCTGATTAGCCGACAGGGAAATCAGGATTCATGGTCCGAAGTCAACTATCAAGAGAGTGGAGAGCTGATGGGCGCCTGAAGAAGAGCTGAATTTACTAAACACATAAACACATTCAGATACAATCAGTCATACAGACACAATACCTTCTCTCCTCTTGCTCCCTTTGGGGTTTACACTGTAGGTTTTCTACAAAAATACAAATGCAAGTAGACACATTGATGCTCACTCATACATGCTCACATACATGCACAGTCTCACAAAACACACAGCTTCATTTCCTCCACTGAACACCACCCAGCTGTAATTTAATCAGATGAGATACTGAAGAAGGATGGCAATGAAAAACAAGTCAGCGAGCAACCAGTGAGCCACAAGCACAGTGATTAAGTCTCACAGCACTGCAGTAATTGCACGTCAGTATTCCACATTGAATCTTTCCAGCTATATCTGCCTCATTACATTCAGTCTATACTGCAATACCACTATTAGCTTAAAACTTCAGGCGCGATGCATTCAGGTGTCGATGCATAAACAGGACAAGTTAAAAATACCAGCTCTTCTGAGAGATGAGCACTGAGTGTGATTGGAAAAACACACAAAACCTAGACGTAGACAGCACAACACACACACACAAAGCTCACTACAAAGGCACGACTCTCTTTATTTATGTCAATCTACCCACACGAGCTCTGTGATCATCCCTCCGCCATCGCTACCTGCGCGGATCCCCTTTGATTTCACATCTTACCACCATTCAATCCAGCAAATACTGATTGCCTCACACTAAGACCGTGAGACCACAGTTTGTTTGTACAGTGAGCAGGGGATGCCTGGGGTGTGTTTTTAATGAGAACGAGGTCCCTCTTCTTGTTCTGTGTCTTTGATATTCACTGGAGGAATCTCCAATTAGTTCTTTTCCTCTGCTACCTGCTTTTGGGAAACACCGCAACTTCTCCACAACACAACCCCCACGGCCAATTAGAGCTGCCGTTTAGCACCATTGGTCCTGTCAGATGTTTCTTTTTATTCATGCTTTGCACATGTGCCGCTGCCAGTCAGTCGGCTTAATGAAATATACAGCAAGAAGAGAGGCATCTCGCTTTCCAGGAGTAGTGGCAAGCATCCATCCACAGGATTTACAATTAGAGATTAATTTGTAAATCCTTCGCAAATCAGTAACATGTATATCTATCCACTGGTCAATATACATGGCCAATGCAATGGCCAATCAAGAAAACAAAGACAGTGGATGGAAGCACAGGAGGAATTATTCAGACTGAAGAAAGTCTATAAGAGGATAGCTCTCTCTATCCATGCAATCACCGTGTCCTCAGGGAGTAAGTGGCTGGAAGCGGGCTTCACTTACATAACCAGGAGAGCTGCAATCAAGGACCGAAGCCTGAACAGGCAATCTGCAGCCCTCCTGCCTCAACCACCATCTCCCCTCTAATTATTCCTTCACCATACCTCCCCTCTCCTCTCCTATCTCACCTCTCCTCTGCTTCCTCATCAGAGCAGGATCACGACACCTCGCTCTCTACACTGACAAGATCAGAACAGAGGGTCAGGACTAATGGAGAACAGAGATTAGGTCCGTCACTGCGACAGGTGTTTATGGAAGCACATGCAACCAAATTACAAAGAAACTGCTGTTTCTAAAATGTTAATGTTATAACTAAAAAGCTATCATGTAATCAAGCTCAATCTTTCCTTAAAGCTACACTAGGCGAAGCTTTAATTGCAAAACTACAGTCATGTTAACGTAAGACTCTGACATTTTGGTAATTTGCTTTCTTGCCGAGAGTTAGATGAGAAGGCTGTACGCTAAATAAGAAGTTACTGCCAGGAGACAGTTATCTTAGATTAGCTTTAAGAATGAAAGCACAATAAAATAGCTAATTTGGTTTTGTCCAAAGGTTTATGGGCGGTTAATAGAGTGTAAAAACAACAGGGGGTTATGTGACGGAAACAGTGACTTCCTGTAGTCTATTGTTGTCACCATAACATTGCTAGGGCCCAAAAAAAAACCTTTGTTACCTTTGGACAGAGCCGAGCTAGCTGTTTCCCCATATTCAGTCTTTATGCTAAGCTAAGCTAAGCTAAGCTAAACTAAGCTAACCATCTTCTGGTTGTATCCATGTGTCCTATGGACTAATAATTTCAAGGCAAGCAGGGGTAACCATCTTAAAATAATGTGTAAATGCTCAAAAGTATAACTGACGGGAGCTTTTACAGTATTTCCATTTTTCTGACACTGCATAAATGCAACCTATAGTTTACAGTATTCTAAAGTATGTAGAAATTCCGATGGTATGATTTTTAATAGCGCTAAAAATATGCCTCTCTTTCTATGAATATGGAGACGCTGTATTGAGGATGTATTGTATATATATGTAGTGACCATAACCTGCCATTAGGGGTCAGCCTCTACTGGTAGAGTGAGTATAGACTGTGAGTGGTGGGGATAATGTTACAGGACTACTAAAAAGCCAAACAGATCAGTGGATGGATGATGTCACAGGAAGCTTTGTGGTTGATTACAATGCCAATCTTACAAAGGAGGACGACACTTGAATAGTTTCCTCCAGTTTGTTTTGCTATCGAAACTAACGTTAGCTAATGCACCAAAAAGTTAGCATTACAGAGAAATTTAATATTCCTCTTAATACCTCCCCAGTTTCTGATGAGGTGGACATGATAACCCTTAATACACATAACGTTATTCATCCCTACAACAGGAAATACTTTTTCCCTAACCTGATAAGCATGTTTGATGATCACCTCCGTCCAGTCCTTTCGTCTTATTGCATTTAACTATAGCTGCCTTTGTTTTTGTTGACGGGCAGTGGCTGTTACGATAGAATTGAAGTTTTAAACCATGACTCCTATTCTGGCTCCCAATAACACAACAAGACGACATTTTAAGACTCCTATGTAGCCTACAGCCCTGTGGTGGAGGGTCGTGTTTACCTCAAGCTAACAAACTGATGTCATTGTGCCATCGGCCCTAAAATCTTCAAATCTGAAAGCTGAACAACACTTTAATCTTACTGAAGACACTTTTAGTGAAGTCATTATGCCAAAATCATTATTTTTCTATTATGTTCATGACATTCTCGGAACCCATCGGCTGTATACGGCGTCTGACTTAAGACTGAAAACTGTTCTCAGTCTAAAATCCTCAGCATGTTATTTACATAAAAATAAAATGCTGCTTTAAAGCCCAGACAGTTGAGCTGGATTATGACTACAGGCGGACTAACCAGAACATCTCCATGTTCAAACTGGCCACTTATGTAATTTTTACAGGCTCTACAGTCTGTGACAGTAAAGATTTCTTTCAAATATATTTTTACTGAACCAAAGTGAGGTTATAGCACCATGAACTGCAGTTCTCCAGCGTCCCATAAATAGCCTGTGCTTTCCAGAGATAAGGAGCCCTGCTGGTGTTTTCTTCTGTATTATTTTTCAGCACACTGAAGCACTTGAAGAAGCCTTTCTTTCTGCACTCTTTGAGTCTTTGTTAGCCCATAATATCTATTGGACCACTCTGACATCAAGTGGAGGCATGGTATGTTGAGAGGAAGAAAATCAAATCAGCTGAAGAAGAGTCTGTCAAGTGCAGTACCTGTAAGAGGAGTAATTCTTGTGTCACCTTGAGGTAAGAAAGTCACAGAGAGTGTATATGAGAAACTTATGAATGTGTGTGTGTCCTGTTGCGATGGAGAAGCAATGTTTTTTTGAAGAGCAGGGATCTTTTTGATTGATTCTTTCCTGGAGAAATGAGAATCACTCTGGACCTGTCGCGTTAGGGAGAAACAGCATTTTAAGTGGAGCTGATCAAATCTTGTCAGCGTCTGCAGATGCAGGGGAGCAGCTGTGTTTATCTAAGGGCACCGTGGGGCCAGCGGTTGCCAGGAGCTGAGCACTAGACAGACGGATGGATGGATTGATAGATAGATGAATGAGTCTAAAACACACACACACACACACACACACACTGACTGATATAAATAAATACACAATAAATACACAACAATTTGGCACGGCCCCGTAATTGTGGCTGGAAAGTATTACTTAGACCCACTGCAAGATTCACCAAAATTTCAAATTAGCATGCACACCAGGTTTGGAAATCTTTGTACAATCTTTTCTCTTGATCAACACCTGATGTTCAGGACTCCGCTTCACAATGTCAGATCTGCACAGCTACAGTTAGCTCTGATCGTGGCCCAATCATTCCGGATTTTTCCTTTCCCCAACTGGTAAAACGTACACAGTATGCTGCTGAGTGGAGTGGATTGCTGCCTGACCAAATTGTGTTGCATTTAACATGCAATGACAATAAAGCATCCCATCATCTTATCAATGAATGGTTAAAAACAACAGCCCCACAGCTAAGCACTGAGTGGGTGTTTGTGATGGTGAAATGATTATGGATAATGAAAACTCGTAAGTCCCATCACTGCAGGCATGATATGTGTATAATATTTTTGGCACAGCCTATTACTGTAAGCCTGTCAGCTAGTGGGTGTTTATGCTGTGTGGTAAAATGACTGTGGTCAGTTATAATGCCCATCGTTGTGGGCATACAGTGTTTATTTACTAGGCGTCATTGTCATGTCAGAGGATGCAATGATATTTTATTTTAGCGTTTCTTATGTCACTCTTGTTTAGTTTCATCACAGCAGTGCCTAGGTGTGTGTGTGCGCCAGGTACTTTGGCAGCCTCTGCACCTCCTGATTTACACATTAAGCACTGCTTCAACCCTAACTGACACTGGCCCCTTTACACAGACAAAATATTGTGCCATTATGCTGCCTCGCCTGTATACATCCTGATTATGGAATGGGAGGACAGAGTTGTCTCGCCTTTGAGAAGTAGTTACAGCACTGAAACGGTGTCTGTATAAACAGGACAGCCAGCAGGACGGGACCATGAACAGGACAGGTGTGACGTTTTGACCACATGGGACCCACTGCAGGAGATTTAAAGAGCAGCTAATAGCAGTTAGCGGCTAACTCAGCAGCCGAAATTGTCCACAAATTGTAAACACAATGAGATACGGGAGCTCCTTACCTTCCGAGCAGAGGACAAGATCAGCCACCATATAGCAAAGAAGGTAAATGACCGTTTATGCAACGTTAATGCCATTGTTATTGTTTAAAAAACACTGTCAACACGTATCTTATTTGTCACACATGAGGCTGACGCTGTTGGCTGACGCCCGTCACCACTTTTTGTTCCACAATGCTGGTACGCTATCTAAGATCATATACTGGAGCAGCTTGATGCTGCTGTTGTTTGGTTCTGTGTAAAAATGCAAAAGAGGCATAAAGAAGGGACTTGTTAACAGCCCTATTGCGTGATCTTTGTGCAAAAGGGCTACTGACAGACTTCACACAGCTCCCTCTAAAGCCATAATGTCTAAAAAAGCCTTAGACATTATTTATTCTAATTACTTATATTTACCAATGATACTATGTGGTGCTTTCCCTAAACTCTTTCCACTTCTGTGTACTTCTTTAATGCTGAAAAGAGATGGCACCTGATGTTGTGAAAAACAAAGGACATGAGATCCGCTGGAATAGCAAAGAGGGAAGTTGCTGTCATCTTCTGAAAGCTTCGGTGTGTCAACAAAACCACCATCTCTCCAGTTTGAAACTAATCACATCACAGGAATCGATCAATAGAGCTCAGGAGGTGGCCTGTCAGTTTGCCATGTTGTTTGTGTCCATTTCTGCAGCCTGATGACCAAAGCAAGAATATTATACAAAGGCAGACAAATACAGGGCATAACAGAGAAAGCAATTGGAGGATTAATCAAGGCAATTTTTGTTTCATTTTGGTTTGAGAGGTGTTAATAGGTCGCTGCCTGCCTGGTTATGTAACCCTGAATCAGATCACACCAGCAGAGGTACCTGAGGTTGAGAGGAGGACACAGCACAGAGGCGCGTTCATTTTTAAACTCCATCTGATTTTCCAACTGAGATTTCTATTATTCAGCAGTTCAACATCTTTCCCTGCAGATGCACTGTCCGTCATGACATGAAAAGTAACACAGCAGAAAGTTTAAGGATATTTAGCTTCTCATTTTGTGCACAGAAGTTATCTCCTGGCTCTGTAGACGACAGCTTGCTGCAGCTATTACTGCTTGTATGTTTAAACAAATGTTATGCAAGAATCAGCCGCTATTGCCAGTTTGACCCAAAAGTGGTGGGTAGTTAGTCCTGAGGGACACGAGTAGAGAGGCAAGTGTGTGTGAATGTGTGTGTGTGTGTGGTTGTGTGAGACAGAGAGAGAAATGAGGGATCTTGGTGGCCTTAGGGAAACAGGCAGAAATACACACCACCACACAGAAAACTATGCACACACACACTTTGCATTTTCTATCTTATTATTCTGCAGCAGAGTTGGACAATTTTTCTGGACACACACACACACATGTACACACACTGCGATATGCATTTTCTAATAGCTCCATAACACACTGAAGATACACCATTGTGAAAAAAAACTGCCTTTGAACTAAATATACACACAAATTACACATTTAAATACTGTATCCCTTTTTTTTTCGCACATCCTGTCTTATCTGGCGTGTGGGGATTTTCTTCCTCAGTCTGAGCCAACTCATGCGCCGACCGAAATTCATTATCACATTTTAAAATGGTGAAATAATTCGGCTGGCCTGCCTGTGCCCTCCGAAAAAATACTGTGTGGAAAAAAGGCTGGTTCAATATCCATCTATCCATGCAGGGCTTGTGACAGGCGCAGGGGGAATCATGATAGATCTGCCATCGCACAACTCTCCTCGCTCAATTATTAAGAAGCTGCTTTAAACCTACGGGAGAGCAGAGGAGTGGAGAGCTCTTTTGTTCTCTGTTCATCACTGTTGCTTTTCCGCGCTGCTTATTCTGCAACACGGTGACCCACACAAACTCATCAGAGTTACTTTAAAGACTGCTGACAAGTGATATTTGTTATCTTTTTACTGCACAGTTTCTTAACAAAGGTACAGCTCGGGCCAGGTGATGAGTGGGAGGGTTAAAGGACAGATACTTAGTTTTTCTACTTGGTAATAAGACAAACTCATGGGTGACTTTTTATGTCTCTGAACGCAGTTTGAATCCACTGAGCTAGATGAGACTAATCAGAACATATTCAGTTCTGGCTAAGATAGAAACATTACTGTCAGGAGTCAGGCTGTTTTTGGGGATTGCTGCGACCTGAAATGCCTAATTACTCTGCAGCTTTCCTAAAAAACTGCGATGCAAGTTGCAATGTTTGTATGTGGGTTTATTTTTGCAATGAAAATGCGGAGGCAAGTGGAAAATTTCAAAAATAGTTATGATCCTGTCACTGATTCAGAGTGTTTTATAATGAGTATTCAGTGCTTCCCACAGAATTAGATTCTATTGATGATGTGGGATGGCGGGCAGTAAAAGCTAATCACTGCCGATCAGCTGTTGATGCTGTTCGACACAGTGCGAAAGGGCCGTGTCCATGAGTTGCTCTTCTCTCTTTTCAAAAAGAGTTTATTTAAAGTATTTCTTAAATGTTTACACAAACCATAAACACCATAGAGAACACTGTGTGGGGGCACACCAGTTACCGTTAAACTTCAATTAATAGCCCAGGCTATTATTTGCTTAAATCACTGAAATAAACAGATCTATATCTGGGACAGGCGTCTGTATGGGACAGGCCTTTCTTTAATTCATTTGATTTAGCTCCGACAGACAGCACATCAGAGAGAGAATGAGTTACGGTACTACAGCATCCGGCATACCAACACACCACCACTTTATCCTGTTAAAACAATACTCACAGCTTGGATTAATTGATTGATTCTTTTGATCTGAAGATCGTAATGGACTAAAGGAATATGAATAGCTTACAGGGTAATCAAGGAATGGACACATAATTTGAGGCAGCCAACAACTCGGTTTTATACATCCGAAGAACTTCTATTTAAAAAAAAGCTTGGAAATGGGACTAAGCTTATAATTGATATTTTACGGTAAGTATTTATAGTCCACGTGTTAAATGTCCTTTTATTGTCCAGACATTCATGGTGAAGCTGCGTCCATGTCTTCTGAAATAAAGAAGGTCTATTTCTCCCATTTTCTGAGGAATATTGCTCGTCTGGACCTCAGAGAAAGTCATCTTTTCCATTATAAAGATTTCCTTGATTATGTCCATCCATTGTTTAAGGCTTGGAGGCTCAGATTTGTACCAGTTCTTTGTAATCGCTTTCTTGCTGGCAACAACAATATTTTACACAGATACTAATCTTTTTTATCTATCACCTCCTCACTCATTGCACCAAAGTACAGGATCTTGAAATCAGTAGGTATTTCATATCTATAAGACCTTAGCTGAACGTATCTTCCTCCAAAATATTGTCCAATTGTCCAAAAAATGTGGGAGTGATTGCCATTCATGTAACGATTTGCTCTACTCATGCACGAGCTAGCACAGTACAACATGATCTCATCCCCACTCGTCATATTTTGCCGCTTCAGCAGAAGCCCCACAGCAGTAACATCAAATGCCGTTTGTCTAATGTCAACGGCTCAACTCTATTATTAAATCTGTTGATAACCATTGGGTAATGTTAGCTGTGTGATGCTAGCAGTTAGCCCTGTCACTGTGTATGTATATGAGTGACTGTGTCCCAGGCACAGAACTCTGGTCCTGCAGCCGTAGTTATATCCTCCTGAGACCCAAACCTTTGTTTGGAAAGTCTATTTGGAATCAGTAGGACCCGATATGAGTAAAAAAAACTTAACGTTGTCTGTTGGAATGTCTTCCAATGAGTACTTCCTAATTAACAGTGTCTTAGCTTGTTACAGTTGCTAAAATTGGTCACATTTGTTGTTATATCAAACAACAAACATTAATCATTAATCATAAATAAACAAGTGTCAACCATAAAATGTGATCAGGTTTTGGACGTGGTCCACTTCTGTGTTGGGATCAGCTGCAGACTGACTTGACAGAGATGGCTGCCATCTTGTTTTTACATGGATTAGTGTATTGTGCTCTTACTACCACTAGCACAAAAAAGTGTCCACAAATGAGGACAACAGGTCTAAGTTAAGTAGAATGAAGTATAAGGTCAAGTAAACCCAAAATGGGTTTCAGGAGATTAAGATGAACACAGAGGAAGAGGGGTTGAGGGAATAAAGACGCTGCCCACAGCTCTACAATAAAATGAGGTTTTACCAGTTTTAAAAAGTAAAATTTGTGTTAAAGTTGTGGTGATCGGATAAAATTGCAAGGTCACGCATAATTCCCAGGGATTTGGCTGATGGAGGGACTGAAACAGGCAGTTTAGGCCCCTGGAGTGGGTGTGTAGGTTTGGCGCTGTCCATAGTACTGAAACAGAGCGGAGGGAGATCAACTGACAGACAGAACATATCACACTGTGCTCTGCTAGTGCTACCTCCTTATGTGAGTGCTCTGATTAATACATTCATACTAAAATAGGCCACATATATTATGTTTGATTGAGAGACACCAAGCAATCATATATAGAATCAGACAGTCAGCACCCCCATGTACACCACATTTTTCTGCAACTGTAATAATATGACTCTATATATGATTAAACACACTATATGTCTGCCCACCTACAGCTAAAACACACAGTATTTACTATCGTAGCAGCTGAGTAAACTCACTGGCTGTCAGGACTCTGCTGGACTCTGTGAACCATCTTATCACCAGGAAGACAAGGCAAGAACATTAAGTGATAATATCTGTCCTTTCAATCTGATTTCAGCATGGAGATCATCATTACATCATTTAGCATTATACTTTTATTTCACTGACTACTTCTGGGCACAGCAGTAGCTCAATCTGTGGGGACTTGGCTTGGGAATCAAAGGGTTGCCCCATATAAACCAAAAAAGGAGTGACTGGCAGCTGGATAGGTGCCATTTCACATCCTGGGCAATCCTGCGGTTCCCTTGAGCAAGGCACTCAACCTCCAAACAAACAATATGACTAACCTACCACTCCTCTGAACATGCATGGGTGTGGTGTGTGCAAAAGACGGATATGAATGTACAACTACATGCATAAAATGTTACTAGTCACATTCCATCCATCATCTTTCATCTGCTTATCCGAAGCCGTGTCGCAGGGGCAGCAGGTCAAAAGCACCCCACACGGGTCTGCCCCGGGGCCTCCTACCAGTTAGATATGCCTGAAACACCTCCAATAGGAGGTGTCCAGGAGGCATCCTGCTCAGATGCCCAAACCACCTCAACTGATCCCTTTCAACACGAGGGAGCAGTGGCTCTACACTGAGCTCCCTGTGGACTCCTCACCTTATCTCTAAGGCTGAGCCCAGCCACCCCATGGAGGAAACTCATTTTGATCGCTTCCATCCGCGATCTCATTCTTTCGGTTACTACCCAGAGCTCATGACCATAGGTGAGGGTTGGGACGTAGATGGACCAGTAAATAGAAAGCTTCGCCTTCCAGCTCAGCTCCCTCTTCACCACAACAGTCCAGCGCAGCGCCTGCATCACCAATGGTGTTTGGGATATAGGAGGAAGGGGTCCAGTTTGGGAACCTCAGAATTGCATCTGCTTTTTGCAGATGATGTGGTTCTGTTGGCTTCATCACACCATGACCTCCAGCATGCACTGCGGCAGTTTGCAGCCCAGTGTGAAGCATTTGGGATGAGAGTCAGCACTTCCAAATCTGAGGCCATGGTTCTCTGCTGGAAACTGGTGGATTGCGCCCTCTAGGTTGGGGGAGTGTTACTGCCCCAAGAGAGGGAATTCAAGTATCTCAGGGTCTTGTTCATTTTCAAAATTTGACCAGGGGCCCCTAAAAAAGCCAAAACCAGATTTTGTACTTCTTGTTGGAGCTTGCCTCAAATATAAAGGCTACTGAAATAATTAGAAAAATACATTCTTTTGTACTTTATATAAATTTAGGATTCAACAAAGCTTTGTTATCACCAGAGAAAACTCAAGCAAAAGTGTAAATGGAGCTTTACAATAGATCCTCCTCCAGAACAAGGCCCTGGGTGGTCAGTATCCTCGTTAACGCTGTAGCCACTCATGATTTGCAGCTGGCACAACTTAGAATATACCTTTCACGGTAATTACTGTGCGTTGTAAGAAAGTATGTTATTGCTTTTCTAGTTTCAACCTTGGCATCTCTCTAAATTTCACACTTGTTCCGTCTCTCCTGCAGGGCACTTAATACCCTATAGTTATTTACATACTGTAGCAGTGAACTCTTATGTAAATGAAGCTGAATACAAGTGAATAAAACTGAAATAAAAAATTGTTGAAATGATAAGTGGAAGATAATACCGACAATATTTTCAGTCAGTGCTACATCAGTTCTACAAAGGAGGCTGTGATTGCTCAGTCTCTCCACTCAAGTCAAGAGTCAATCACTAAACAGATGGCACGTATTTTGAATGCAGACAGCGGGTCCAATCTGTGTGGAAGACGAGCGCTACCAAACATGACTCAAAAGCAGAGTGATTGGAGACGTCAGCGTTTCTGAGGGACTTGTTGGTAAGAGAGTCTGTTTATCAGCAGGTGATCTGCATTTGAAGAGGTGCAGAGATGACCTTCATGCCTGCTGGGTGCTGTGATTTATAATCTAAACCTGATCTGGTTCTCCTGCAGAGTCAGAGTCAGTTTGATCAAACGTGTCTGTACATCCTATATGAGAGGGGAGGGGAGGAAAGCAGAGGAGAGGAGAGGAGAGGAGAGGAGAGGAATGGTGAAGACATGTAAGGGAAAAAGGAGAGAAAAGGAACGTGCCAGAGAGGAAAGGGGAAAAAATGAGAGAAAATGAAGGTTTTTAGAAAAAAAGGGAGAAAATGAAAAAAGGAAAGAGGAAATAAAAGGTAAACAGGGAAAGGTAGAAGAAAGGTTAGGAAAGGAAACAAGAGGAGAGAAAAGACAGGACAATGAAGGAAAGGAATGACAGGGTAGAAAAGAAAAAGGAAAGGGAGCAAGAGGAGAGGAAAGGAAAGGAAAGGAAAGGAAAGGAAAGGAAAGGAAAGGAAAGGAAAGGAAAGGA